>NC_138037.1:37178318-37179795 GCF_964106645.2 Podarcis pityusensis
TTCCTGGGAGAATCCTTTACTCTTGTCCTACTGAGCTCAGTGGGGCTTACTTCTGAGTAGACATGGATAGGAATGTGCTGTAAGGCATTAAGTTGAAATATCAGGATAAGTACCTCAGCTGTTCATTCCATTAGCACGATATTCTGAGGTCTCAAGGGATTGAGATTTACTGCATGTAACGCATTAAAAGAAAATGTGATGAAGATGATGTATAGATGGTACATTACACCAGTTAAGTTAGCAAAAATGTATCAAGTTAGTAATAAATGTTGGAAATGTAAAGAAAAAGAAGGATCATTTTATCATATGTGGTGGGAATGTAAAAAGGTGAAATGCTTCTGGGAGATGATATATAATGAGTTAAAAAAAATGTTGAAGTAGACCTTCATTAAGAAGCCAGAGACACTTCTATTGGGTATTGTTGGAAATGATATAAACAGGAAAGACTGCAAGCTTTTTTTATATGCAGTAACAGCAGCAAGAATATTATTGGCCCAAAAATGGAAACAAGCGGAATTACCAACATTAGAAGAATGGAGAATGAAATTAATGGACTACGCAGAATTAGACAAGCTAACAGGAAGGATCCGAGACCGGCGGGACCAGAGGTTTACCGAAGACTGGACTAAATTTACAGAGTATCTGAAAAGTATTTGTGATGATCAGACTACGTTTGTAGGATTACAAGAAGTTCTGTGAGGAGTAATTTAAGAAATATTGTAAAAATGGAAAGGGAGAAATAATTTGTTAGAAAAGGTAAAGGCAATATTAAGTTAAGAAATGCAGGAGAAATAATCAAGACTGAGTATTATCAGAGGTGCTGAGGGAAGTCCAAATAAGGATATGTTTGTAATAATTTGTGTGGTATGTCTTTAATAATTCTGTATGCTAAAAATTAATATATATTTTAAAAAATATATTCTGAGGTCTCTGAGTAGGAGGCCTTAATTATCAATCTTCAGCCTGTAAGACGCTCATTGAAATGTCATCTTTACTAGGATCCTGGAAAAGTTATTTGGAAAGAAGCTTCATTAATCCTTATTAGCAACATTTATTTCTGCTTTTTTGTCTTCATTTTTCTTTAGTATTCTGATGAAGAAAACTGTTCTGTATAAATTGAAAGCTAACATTTGCATTGATGGATTCTGGACCACAAAAGCTTATACCTTAATAAAATTGCTAGTCCTTAAGGTACCAGAAGACTTTTTTTTAGAAATATGCATTACGGATATTGTATAATCCAAGGTATTATTTCACTGGCCATGTGAGTTCATTTCAGTGGGTATTAGCTTCATCATATCCACTATGATTTTTATCATTAATATACTATTGATTTACTGGGCTAGGAATGCCCCCCAATCCCCCAATAATTCTTAAATGTCATCTTATGCAAATCTTGATAGTCAAAAAATCTAGTAGAGTTGTATTGCATATATGATCCTTACAAGTATAGTGCTTGGTGACTGACTGACTGACT
>NC_138037.1:38979995-39175278 GCF_964106645.2 Podarcis pityusensis
ATTTAGATTCCTACATTATGCTAGCTTTTGAAGCCCCTTTAGCACCTGTTCAACCTGCACATTTGTAAACAGATTACAGATCACTCACACCTTACATGCCTTTAAACTTGTACAATTTCAACTTGACATACTTGGTGACTGGCCAACTGAAATTGCACAAATTAAATGCAATGACGGTGGAGAGCTTAAAAGCTATTTCCATGCTGGGAAAACCTTGCACAAAAATAGCTTTTGAGCTCTGGGAGGCTCTCATGAGAACTTGCAAGAGCTTCCCAGAGTCCATGTGAGAGCCTCCACTGGAGGAGGAGGAGGAGGAGGAGTTTGGACTTGATATCCGGCCTTTTACTCGCCTTAAGGAGTCTCAAAGAGGCTAACAACCTCCTTTCCCTTCCTCCCCCACAACAAACACTCTGTGAGGTGAGTGGGGCTGAGAGACTTCAGAGAAGTGTGACTAGCCCAAGGTCACCCAGCAGCTGCATGTGGAGGAGTGGGGAAGCGAACCCGGTTCCCCAGATTACAAGTCTACCGCTCTTAACCACTACACCACACTGGCTCTCACACTGGAATTGCTACATTGCTGGAAAAAACTCTAGGAAGGCTGCCCTTGCAACTCAAGGCAATGGGAGAGTGAAATAGTTGCATCAGAGAGGAGTGCTTCTGCTTTCCAGTTAGCAGCTCTTATCTTTTCTCAGTAAATAATAAAATCACATGGTTACAATAAGAGGAAACCCTTTGTTTGTTATGGTGCCTGCGGTGAAGACTCATCGATACAAACCCCATATAATTAAGTGATAATATTTATAGACTTCAGCTTCCTGCTTTCTTTTTGGTGTCCTGCTGATGGACTAACAGCAAACAAAAGCTCATGTTCTTAATGTTAGAGGCACAACATTAATGCTGCTGGAGAAACGGGAGCGGAAAGCCAGTCTTCAAAAGGGAGCTGCTTACATTCCTTCTCTCTTGTCCCAGGAGAACAGCTCTAAGATTCTTGCTATAGAGTACATTATTTCCCCTGCATTCCACACTCCCTCCAAAAGACAACTGGAGTCAAGCATATCTGGGGACCCTGCCTTTCCCTCCCTGCTCACAGTTCAAAAAGCAGCCTGAGGGCAATTTGGTGCTAAAAAAAAAGTACAGGAGAGGAAAGGGTTAAGCAGACTCTCCCTCTCTACCCGTTTTTCCCATTTGGCCATAGCCTGGCCTAGGAGTCCGAGTCCCACTTCATGCAGTGTCTAAATTATCCTAACAAAAGGGGTAAACTTTGTTCCTAATCTGCACCTCCACCATCATAGTCTCCTATGGTTTGGCCTCATCCACCGTCCTCAACTTTTCCTAATAGCCAGCTTAGGATCTATTCTAACTACAGCTGCCCCACGTTTCCTCCCAGAAAGCCACTCTTGAAAAAAACGCTATGCTAAAACAAACAAACACCACCTCTAGGACTTGAGTGTAACTTTATACCTCTGCAATCCATGCAATAGTAAACTCTCTTTGCTTCCCCTTGTGGTATGAAGGGTCAGTGCAGCCTTTCGCAGAATCCATGGAATACAGGACACTTAGGTCACGTCTACACTACCCATTTAAAGCACTCTCATGTCATTTTGCAGTTATTACTTTCCCAAAGGATTTTGGGAACTGTAGTTTGTTAATGGTGCTGAGAGTTGTTAGGAGACTCCTAATGCAGCTCACAAAATTGCAATTCTTGGAGTTCCCTGGGAAGGAGGATTATTAAACTACTCTGAGAATTGAATCCCCTTGTGAAGAATAGGGGAAGCTCTTCTAATCCAGCAAGGGAGCCAGGTTTCAGCACATATCGGGTGATGCACAGGAAGATGCACACCTTGTAGAAAGGTGGCGCAGTGAGTCGGTGCATCTGGCTGTTAACCAGAAGGTTGGTGGTTTGAGTCCACCCAATGGTGGCTGGGGGCATCATTCCTGCACTGCAGGGGGTTGGACTAGATTACCCTCGGGATCCCTTCCAGCTCTATGATGCCATGATCAATTGCACTCATTTGATGGTGATGTTTGTCTCCACCCGGGTCCAAGGCTTTTTACAGATGGCATGCTTCTTGTCAGCACTGGTTCAGGGTCGTTGGATTTTTTTTACCCATATATAGGTTGAGCAAAGGTGAGCAAGCAGGTACCCACACCAGCTATATTAGGCTTGGACCTTCTTCCTCCCTCTGCAAACCTGATTTTTCTCTAACCAGCAGCAAAAGGGTGTGCTGTGACTTTTATGGCAAGCCCCAAACCCACCCCTATTTCCCTCACTTGCCATGAATACACCTGGACAGAACACGGGCCTCAGCCCTTACCTTGGCCACTAGGCACCACCTTCCATTCCTAACTTACCACGACTGCCAATTAAATTTATTGTTAGAGGCCAAGCCAATGAGCAAGGCCACAAGTAGCTCGCAATAATACGCAGGCTCCTTTTCAGGGGGGGGGGGGAGTCTAGAGTCTAGAGAAGACTCTTTTATTGCTCATGTGGCTTTGTTCAGAATTAACTTGTTACCTCTGGGAAATCTGTCTAATTCGTTTATGGCGTTTCTTACATGGGCTTAGTCATGGCTACTTGCTTAGATAGCTTTAAAAGGGAATTAGATAGACTCATGGAGAGTAATGCCTACTCTTCATAAAGGCAATGCGCAACCTTATGCGCACTCATTTCACTGAATGCCAGACTCTGGGGAGCAACCGCCGGAGAAGGCTGCTGCCTTTGTGTCCTAATTCTGAGCTTCCCAGAGGCATATGACCAGCCACTGTAGGGAAAAGGATGTTGGAGCAGGAGGACCTTTGGTCTGATCCAGCAGGGCTCTGCGTGAATTCCTATGTCTTGTCGCAGAAGTGCATGACGAAGACTTGGTTTCTTTAAAAAGAGCAGACATGAAAGGAACATTCCTCACTTAGGAGTGTTAATATACAAATGGCTAAAAGACTCCACCTGTTCTACTGAGGATTTTCTGTCCAAATTAATTAATATCATGGTGGTTCTTTTAAAGAGGAGGGAAAAAAGTATCTCACTTGTACGAGAGACTTGCGGAGGAACAAATGCGGTTCTTAAATGCTAGATTGTGCTTGTCGGAATCTGCAAAGGAACATCCCCCTCTATTTTCTCTAACAAACGGTCTGTGTAAAACACCCCATGGCAATATCTCCTACGGAGGCATTTTCAGCAGACAACAAAGGCTGGAGCACCAGGGAAAAATGTTTTCTTCTTTTGTAGGGTGGTAATGATGTGATCAAACAAGGACACAATGGCAGCTCGGCCTATTATCGTGGTCCCTGGACAAAACACCAGCCAGTTTGAAATAGGTGCTCCTGTAGGCATGAAAGGAAGCTATCAGATTGAGACAGCATGTGTAAATGTGTATTTCCATGCTTGGGTGTTTGAACGGCTTCCAGAATTTGGTTATAGGGGAGACAGTAATAGTGAATGAAAACTGCCATCTATAGGCTTGAAATCCTATGCGCATGTTCCCCTAGGGATGCAAATGAGGTGCCGCCACACATTGTTCCTTTCAAAACTGGACTCCTATTAATACTGCTGAAGCGTGGCTCTTCCACGCCAAGTTTGAACCAGAAGTGAAAGCCTGCTTCCAGCGTCAGCTGCTGTGCCAGCTCCAGCCTGTACTTGGGAATACAGTCATACCTCAGAAGTTGAACAGAATCTGTTCCAGAAGTCCGTTCAACTTCCAAAACGTTCAGAAATCAAGGTGCAGCTTCCGATTGGCTGCAGGAAGGTTCTGCAGCCAACTGGAACCCGCGTCGGACATCCGGGGTTCCAAAGAACATTCGCAAACCGGAACACTTCCGGGTTTGCGGCGTTCGGGAGCCAAAACATTCGTCTCGCAAGGTGTTCGACTTCTGAGGTAGGACTGTATTAATTTTGCCAGTTACCCAGCACCCTGGACACATCCAGATTAAAATACAGTGGTACCTCGGGTTAAGTGCTTAATTAGTTTCGGAGGTCTGTTCTTAACCTGAAACTGTTCTTAACCTGAAGCACCACTTTAGCTAATGGGGCCTCCTGCTGCCGCCACGCTGCCGGAGCACGATTTCTGTTCTCATCCTGAAGCAAAGTTCTTAACCTGAAGAACTATTTCTGGGTTAGCGGAGTCTGTAACCTGAAGTATATGTAACCTGAAGCGTATGTAACCCGAGGTACCACTGTACTGTCATAGTGTTGCACGCCACCCCTAAGGAAACAAAGGGAACAGCTCTATGCTTGATGGGAAATGGGTAGGTCCCCCTTCCTCAGCTGGCTGGTGCTTATAATAACAATACAGTGGTACCTCGGTTTACGAACTTAATCTGTTCCGGAATTCCGTTCTTAAACCGAGGCGCGCTTTCCCTAATGAGGCCTCTCACCGCTGGTGCCCTTCCACCATTTGGATTCCGAGGCAAAGTTCTCAAACCAAGACACTATTTCTGGTTTTGCAGAGTTTGTAAACCAAATCATTCTTAAACTGGACTGTTCTTAAACCAAGGTATAATAATAATAATAATAATAATAATAATAATAATAATAATATATTTATACCCCACCCATCTGACTGGGTTTCCCCAGGCACTCTGGGCGGCTTCCAAGAAAATATTAAATACAATAATTCATCAAATATTAAAAGCTTCCTTAAACATAAAGACAAAGGCTACAGTTGAGAGTTATGTGAGCCTGAAGCTGGCAGCAAAGCAACAGGCTAGGAAGCCAGAGAATCAGAGGCATGCCTGAGTTCTGCTTGAGTCCAAGGCAGCAGCTATGGGGGAAGCAAGGTCCTCTTGGGGCCTAGCACAGAACTGCTCCCTTTGTTTCCTTAATGGCCCACAGTGATACCTCGGGTTAAGAACTCAATTCGTTCCGGAGGTCCATTCTTAACCTGAAACCATTCTTAACCTGAAGCACCACTTTAGCAAATGGGGCCTTCCACTGCCGCCGCATGATTTCTGTTCTCATCCTGAAGGAAAGTTCTTAACCTGAGGTACTATTTCTGGGTTAGCGGAGTCTGTAACCTGAAGCGTCTGTAACCTGAAACATCTGTAACCCGAGGTACCACTGTATTGCTTTATCAGGAAGCTAGCCAGGAATTAGAAGGGTCTCAGCATACAGCCTACTCCCCCGCCAAAAACTTAGAACACTACCTGGGGTCGTCCTTGAAAATGTCTGGAAATGTCAATTGGTGCAATATGCATTGGTGAGGCTGCTGATGGTAACCCAGTTTATTCAGCCATATTGCAAAACACTGATATTAGATATGGTAAGTGACATTGGTTCTGAATTTGTTTGCTGGTGAAATTCAAGATGCTGACCCTTACCTTCAAAGCCCTGTAGGACTAGGAGATGTTTAGTTATTTATTCCTCCACCCTGTGAGATGTGAGAACAAGGATGCAGGACCAGATCATCTCATCAACAGGGATCAAGTTATGGAATTCATTGCTTCAGAAGATCTATCTACCTCATCAACTGAGTTCAGATGGCAAGTTAATCCTGTTTCAATGCAATATTTTAAGAAATTGCCCACTGCTGTTTTGGGATTCTCCCAGCTGCTACGTGGTGCTCTGGGGACCTAACAGGAATGAAAGCATAATATGTAAGTAATTAGGGAAATGAATATAGTTGGAATTTCAAAGAATTAAAAAATGGGCAGGGGCGGAACAGGCTGGGGACAGGCAGATAAGTAGAATCAACATTGTCAAGATAAAAACAGCAGTAAAGATACCTACTTGTTTTGATATCTTCAGGTTATTTCAGTTCACCCTGCAACCATTTCCTTCTGTTTTCCTTTAGCTAGACTCTTTTCTGGAGCCTGTGAACCAGGTGACTGTGAAGTACATTTCACTGCATTTAGCCCTAACAGCGTCTTAATAATATTCATGTCTCTCACTGTCTCTTTCTTCTTAAAGCGTGAACCTTCCATCCCCACCATCATTCACATTTTCTACACTTGTGTCCGGTTTTAGCTAAGAAAATAGAAAGAAGCAAGCACTTGTTTGACAGGCAAATACAAACAATGATGCAGAACACTGCGAGGATTTATTTATTTTTTGTAAGCCTCAGAGTTCTCCAAAGGTTTTGTGCTATTTTGGCCCTTACAGAAGTTGAGAAATTCCCTACGGATTCCTTAAAGGAAGTCCACCTTCTTCAGGATGTGGAAATGCCTATACAAAAGAAAACATTGATTATGGTTTGTGAGTATCTGTGACTGTTCACACAAGTCCTGATCCAGAAAAAAAAGCATGTTTGGTAGCAAGGCAGCCATGGGAAGGGCCACACAGCTCAGTGGCAGAGGTCACAGGTTTGATCTCTGGTATTTCCAGGTAGGATGGGGGGAGGGAACCCTGCCTAAAAAACCTGGAGAGCTGCTGTCAATCAGTGTGGACAATACTGAGCTACATGGACCAATGTAGATGGACAGCTGAAACAGCAAGGCTTTATCAGCATCAGTTGTTTGTTAAGGGAGGCAGAGAGTCCGGGTTCATTCCCGTTCCCTGTACCACACAACACAGAGCCCCAGATGCTCTCACCATATGAGTAATCTATGCAGCATATATGGTAGCACTGAGAAAAAGGGGTAAACAAAACATATTTGTACAGTATGACTCAAAAGGCAAAAATGCATTAATTAACCAGATTCAGCATATCTGACATCTGCTATTCACACTGAGAGAGGTCCCTGCTTCTCCAATTGGCAAACCAGGGACTAGCAAGGGGAGTCTAAACAACGCAGCCCAGAAGGGTCATTGCAAAGGCTCACCTTAGATGCAGAGAAAGAGAAATCTGTTTTGCGCCGATATTATTCCAAGCTGTTTCTGCAATTGGCTAGGTTTGTAGAGTTCTCAGGTTTTTCAAGCTCTCGAGAGTAAAAAATTTCTTGTACTAGTGAGCCCCTGAATAACCCCTCCCTCCTTTTTTCCTGCTTGGCCCATTTTTGGAGCTCTTTTCTCCACCCTTTGTGCATCACTCAAGAAAGGAGAGAATTACACAAAAACTAAAGCCACACACACTTGTTATTTCCACGTAGAGCATACCTGGATGCAGACTGGAGAGGAGCCACTCTTTTCACCCTGTCCCAACAACGGATCTTCTTCTCATAGCAACTGCATGTGGTTGTCTGCATGCAAAAGCCAAGCCAAGCCAAGGTGCTTGCACCTCCTCACATGTAGGGGGTGCTGCCCAATTAGAGCAGTTGGTTGTGTGAGTGTGCCAATGGCACACAACCCCCACGTGCAAGGAGGGGCTGGTGCTTTAGCCATTGTATTTGGACAAAGAAACCCAGACAATGGGGCTGGGGCTAAAATTGCAGCCCTGCTACAGCCTGCCCTTTGTGTAACAACAACAACAACAACAACAACAACAACAACAACAACAACTTATTATTTATACCCCACCCATCTAGCTGAGTTTCCCCAGGCACTCTGGGCGGCTCCCAACAGAATTAATGATAATAATAACAATAAAAAAGCAATAAAACACCAGACATTAAAAACTTCCCTAAACAGGGGAAGCTTACCTGACACCAATACCGATTGCCGTTACTGTCTTATGTATTTATTTATATACCACTTAATACCAGGATAAGCATCCAAGCAGTTTGCAAATATAAAAACCAATTGTGCAGGCATTAAAATATAAACACCCATAATTGAAATGCACGATAAAAATCCAATCAAAATATAAAAATTACAGCTGGGACAGCTCAGTTGGTAGAGTATGGGATTCTTAATCTCAGGGTTGTGGGTTCAAGTCCCACATTTGGCAAAATATGCCTGCATTGCAGGAATTTGGGACTAGATGACTCTTGTGGTCCATTCCAGCTCCATGTCTATGATTCTATATAAATCACCATAGTTAAAATAGGCAATAACACAATTTCATCAAAACAACTCAGAAGACTAAAGAGATGAAGTGAATGCTAAAGCAAACAGGTGTACAATATCTTTAAAAGCCAGTAGAATGATAACACTGTTTTATTTCAGAGAGAGTAAATTTCACAGCACTGGCGCCACCAGAGAAAAAGCCCAGCACTGCATCACAAGTGGATAATCCTTAGGGTTTGTCAAGATTCACTTGGTTTACATCAGGCACCTGAAGACATGTAGGGAAATGTAATCAGACCCAGTTGCTATTGCTGCTACGGCCAGTTAAGCCAATGGGCAGGGAATTGGCTGGCAGAATGGCCAAATAGGTATTGGCATCAGCACCAGTGGGACCCTCCCAGGACACTTGGCCAAGGGAGCTACAGCACCCAACAAACTACAGGAGAAGCTGCTGTCTGGACAAGCCTTTGCAGCAATGACAGCTATTTTCTGCTTTGAATGTTTATGGCCCAGGAAGAAACGAGGGCTTGACTTGCATTTGTTCCTCAAACAGAAGAACTTTTCATTCCGAGTTCTGCAAAGGCTCTTGATAATTACCCCGATTATGCCTGCCACTAAACAGCAAGTGCCATTTATAAATACTCCGAACAATTCTGAGTGCCAGCATGCTTATTACTACCTCTGTTTGTTTTCATTAACTAAAGATTTAACTGCCTTGGTAACCAGCAATTCTGGCTATATTTGTAGTCTGACTGAGGTCAGGACAACATGTGAATGTTTCTTTTCAGGGCTGAAAGTCTGTGATTTGTGTCAAGGTACTAATTCATTATTATGCCTCGTCTGTCGCCGTTTTGCAAAAAAACCGAGAACCACCAGCCAAAAAAGAGACAAGGAAGAATAGAAAATTTAATACACAACTGTGATTGAGCTAAATTAAGGGGGGAGAGAGAGATTTAAAAAGATGCTGGGCAGAGCAATCCTAACTTGGGGATGAACAGTGGCAGAGAAGGGTGGTGTTTTTCCTCTAACTCCTCCACGGAAGCATAGCAGAGGCATGGTCTGGGCCAGCCTAGGATCCAGCAGATCCTGCAACAGACTTGCTCCACTCCACACCATTTTGCTACTGCCAGCAGAAACACCAACACCACCAGCTCCCAAGGCACCCACACCTTCAGTGGGCACAGCAGATGCTTCTGTGGAGCTGAATGAGCTTGGGGCGGGGGTACTGTGGGGAGAAAGACATATTTGCCAAATCCACACCCACCCACCCCACCATTCCAGAGCAGGAGTTAGGAGAGCTCCCTAAGTGGAACAGACATACCCAGAAAATTAATCCTATATACCAATAGCAAACTCAAGATTTTGAGTAGGGAGTCAACATGGGCCACCCATGCACACACACTAAGGCTTGCAGAAACACAATGATCTTTAGAAATAAATTCTATGTGGCATTTCCTCCTCTCCATCCCTGCTCATTGAAAACTGGGTGGGATCAGTAGCCATGAAACGCTGACTACTGGGTGGGTGAGCAGGGGGAGAGGAGGAATGGAATATCCTGGGAAAGGGTACCTAGCTGACATTCCAAACAGGAGCAGTCCATGCTGCAACATTTTTTTTTGTTGCAGTTCTCATTGCATTGCTTTAAGAAAGCAAGCTTTATTGATTGATTGAGTAGGTATAAAACATTTCCATTTCTCATTTGGGCTTTAAAAGAGCCCCACAGGTTTCATTCTTTTATTACAGTGATTGAATACAATGGTTCACAGCTGTGTCTGTAACTATGCAACTGTAACAATACTTCTTGAATACGTGATAAAAACGTTAATGGGTAAAAAAGAAAACCACACCAATACCTAAAAAGAAAAAGAAAGAAGAGATGCTCAAGACATACAGAGAAAGCGTAAAATTACAATGCATATAAAAGCCTTGGGGAACAAAAATATATTTATCACCCCCTTGATATGCAACAAAAAGGGGTCAATCTAATTTCCTTTTTGCGCAGTTGGCGTGCTCCTACTGATAAGGCTCTGCCCCAGGTCCCTACCGATTACAGGACACAGAACAGAGCCCCCAGTGACAACCATGATTGAAAGACAGGCAAGTTCATGTAGGAGGAGTCAAATCTATATAGCACTCAGTTTCTTCTGGTGGTTCAGCTTCTGAACACAGTTGTATCTGAAGTGCCATCTACCTTAATTGGATGGCATGGAAAATACAACTGACCACATTTTGCCCAGCAGTAGTGATGGTGGGGATGAAGTTTAACTGATTATTTGTGCCTGTTGCATAGAAATGTGCTTAACAGGCTTCAGTATGAAACCAAGGTGTCAACCCAAGTTCCTATGAGCAGAGCTTTTTCTGAGCGGGCCCAGCTCAAGATAAATGTTTACAGTAAGCCTTAACCTTCAAATAGTGGGAACTTAAATTTCAAAATGTCCTTAATAACCGTTAATGCAGGCATCCACATCTGAGCTCAGCAGGTAAGGCTCTATTGGGCTGACTTCCAAGCTGGCTGTTTTTAGAAACCATCAATTGTTTTGTCTCAGTTTAAGCTGCTTCCTAATCTTCATAGCAGGAATCCAAGATCAAATATGGCCTTCCGGGAACACCATGTATCACTCCTAATCTTTCCAGAAGACATGAAAAAAAGAGGTAAATGGTGGGTGAAAGGGGCAAATGTACATACTTCCAAGCCATGCATGAGTAAGGTCAGACTAGGGACGTGGCCAATTTCAGTTCTCTTGTAGTAGAGTCTCAAAATAAATGAGAAACCACCAGCTCAGCATGGGTCAATAGCTCTGCTTGAGTCATGGACTGCTTTGCTTTGGGCATGCTGAGGAATTAGCCCTGATCATGATGAAAACTAATTTGTTCAGGGGAGTGTAAACAGCTCATTCTCTCATGGGCAATTTGGGATGCGCTAAACTGTCAAGACTTTGGTACACCAAACATTGACTGCTCCAAGAAGATAATGAAATCAAGCAAATGGCCTGATGCTTGGGGTAAGCTAAGGCAATGTATTTGCTTCTTAGCAAGCAGATCCATTGAGCAGGTCACATGCAACACAGAACCGTTCAAGGCTACACAAACAGTAAACTGAAACATCAGCAATGTCTTTAAGCAGAACACTCTCCTCTCCTGAAGCTCAGTCTACCCACACACATATATATCCCACAATTATCTCCAATAGGTTTAGTGGCTTCCATGGTTCTCACTTTCCTCTTTTGATCCTTACAACAACCCTCTGAGGTAGGTTAGGTTGTGAGGTAGTGAAGAGCCCAAAATCACCCAGTGAGCTTCATGGCCGAGTGAGGATTTGAACCCAGGTCTCCCAGGTCCTAGTCTGATACTCCTACACCAAACTTGCTCTCACTTTCCTCCCTTATTTTAAATACTTTCAAAGACATCTCTTGGTTTTTCTCCATAATTTCATACATTGGTTGCATGTGGATGAAAATAATTTGGTTTTTAAGCCATTTCTGGATATTTTTTCTTCCTCTCAAGAGTGGCCTGATTCAATTTGCAAGCCCAAGGAACCTTGTCATCAGCTGAAACTTTGCGGTGTGTTCCACTTATAAACTGAACTGATTTCTCAATAATGATGTTATCCACAACAGAGCCTAACTCTATCAGATAACAAAGGCGCCAAGTCTGGACGCACATGCAAATTAAATTTACAGCTACAGCAAAATGCACCCAACGTGTTTGCTGTCATGCTGGCATTATTAAATCTCTACCCATGCGTTTTGCCAAGATTTGCAATACAATAAATCTGCCACATGGTATGCAAAGATGATACGAAGAGCTCATGGGAGCCTTGGGGATGGTTGTCAGACAAAACTCAAAAGAAAAGAGACTGATTTGCAGTACTACAGGAAGTGGGAGAAAATTAATTTCCTGGGCCATCATTTATCTGTTGTGAAAACAGCCCTCCTTCTTGCCCAGCAAAAGGGTATGGGAAGTGCTCACACTATTCTGAATGTCTGCATGTGGATTTGGGCTTGATGTAACAGTATTACCAACAACTGAGCAGATTGTTTATGATGGGGAGGATCATAGCTCGGTTATAGTCGGTGGCATTGCTAAGACTGGAATTCAGGGTCTGAATCCAAGCCTGGGGATCCCCCAAACGAGTACCAGAGGCATGCAATAGTGACTGATGCAAAGCAGGAAACAGGGCTAAAGTTAGGAACACCAGACACCCTTTTCTCTCTCCCCACCCCCTTTACACATCTAAAGGGGTTCAAGAGCCTGGCACTCAGTTAAATCGAACACCAGTGATCCAGGCACACCTGCCACCTTCCGTTCTCTAGTGTCTTTCTGGACATGGCCCAAAGCAGGGTGGTCCAGCTTTTCATACCAAGTGGGCTACTAGTGTGGAACCCATGGGCCACACACCGCCTTGTGGTGTGCAGGTGCCTGCAAGTGGGAGTGAAGCCTAAATTTGACACCAACACACCAGCCCTTGCACTGCCATCCCAAAGTTGGGTAAGTGAGGTGCTGGGCTTTGGGAAGAAGCATGAGGGCACTGGGAGTCCTAGAGCTGTCCCACCTCCTTCTCAAAAGGTGGGCAAGAGTTTACTAGGTTTGGGGAAAGTGGGGCCCTGGAAAGCTGCTGCTAGTCAGGGTTGACAATAGTGGGTGAGACTGATGGCCTTACCTGGTATAAGGCAGATTCCTCCAAGAAATCACTATCAGGCCTAGTGGTCATAAGAGTCATAGAGTTCCCGCCGGGCTCCGCAGGCTTGCGGATAGCTTCCTGAAGCCTGCATTTGCTCCATAGGACGCACACACATTTCCCCTTCATTTTTGGAGGGGAAAAAGTGCGTCCTATAGAGCGAAAAATACGGTACTTCACAACCCAACAATGTGTTTTACATTAAGGTATCAAGTAACAAAATCACTAGCAGTGAACTTCCACAAAACTCAACTTGTGATTTGGAGGTGTAAGCAATAGTGAGAATCTGGTGCCAGTCCACTGTGCCACCTGCTGGCAGGGCACTGCCATTCCAGAGTAGGCTGCCATATCTGAGTAGAACATGTGCGTTTCTAATTCAGCCACTGCCCTAGATAAGCTGAAGCAGGTGGTGTCCCTGTCCTCCTTGCATAGGGATCAAGTGTTATTGGGACCATCTATCATGTTACATGTTGGTGCCACTAGAATTTATTGTAGACAACACGCAATTCAATAGGCACTTCCTACTCAGAGACTTCCACTTGCCTCAAAGGGCCAGGCTACATGTTACACAGGAGATTTGTGTCTGGGTATCCCAACCTCTTTGCCACTGGAGTGCACCCACAGTGGGGCAGTGCTGGTTTCTTTGGAACAGTGGTGTGGAAAGAGGTGTTTAATTTTTTTCTTCCGCCTCTGCTGTTTTTCCAGACAGGAGCACCCCTCCAGTTGCTGTTTGCTCAGAAAATCAGGAGCCTAGGCAAGGGATTTTGAAGAGGAGAACCCTGAAGGAGATGAGCAAAGGGCTAACTGCCCCTGACTTGCTGTTGCTAACACACAAACCCCACAAGAAACCTAGACAGGCTACCATTGCTGTATTTTAGTAGGGAGGGGGGAGGAAGAAAGGAAGAAAGAAAAGGTGATCCATTCATTGATCTCCTGCATAATGTGTAGTTTGGCCCTAATTTTAGCTAGCGAATACAATGAGAGAGTTAACAGCCCTGATGATTGTCCTCCAGAGAACAGCATACTGTGGTAGGCAGGATGATTACTATCCTGCACAGAGGCAGGTTTGGTTTCTGAAATTACACCTTTCATGTTTAATCACTGTCATAAGTATACACTTGAGAGCCCCGCAGAGAAGAACAGTAAAAGTAGTCTTTAAAAACTCTGACATTCAAAAGTCAGGAAGCTGACCAACGTGGCTGTGCCACCATTTAAGCAGCCCATTGTTTTCAGAGGAGCACTGAAACCAACAGTTGTTATTGCATTGCACCAGGCCTATATTAGAAGGAAGCTATGAGAAGTCTTTAATTTAGAGCTCAGATGGTTTGCAAAGTGCAACACAAAGGACTCTGCACCATGCCCTAGTATTCCGCATTAATCAATCTGAGAAAACAATAGTCTATTTTTTATTTATTCATACCTTCAAAGCATTTATCTGCCCCTTTTCAAGCAGAAGAAACTCCCAGGGCGGCTAATAGATCAACGGAAATAACAGTCCCTGCCTCCAAGCTTACAATTTTAAAAAGGCAAGACACAAAAGGAAAAAGGAATGAGGAAGGAAGAGGAAAACCAATAAACAGAGGCAGCAAAATCTTTACACGGATTGCTCAGTTCAGAAAACAGGCCTGAGAAATAGTTCGGTGACCCAATCTTCCTGAAATGGGCTTATTTGGATTCTTGTTCTTCCCGTTGCAGAAGGTAGAGTAAAGAGGATCCAGGTGGTGACATCACACCCAGGAACAGATTGTCTTTAACAATTATTAGAACATGCTTTTCACTTGGATGTGTATATAGAAGGGGGTAGAAAATGCACACACCATCTGTGTTACACATTACTCAGTATGATCCCTTATGAAGCCAGGCTGGATGGCATGCCCTCAGTCTCCTAACCCTGGTTGTTGGGAATGTACTGTGAAATCCCTTGTTCCTTTCTGCTGCCCTGAGTTCCATGAGGTTCTTTCCGAAGAGTACTTTGCCCTTGGTGGTAATATTACTTTTACACTGCACTAATTATATTTCTTCTGTTAACCAAAATTTGAAACCAGGTTTATAACCGGGTTTGTAAAGCTTGAATAATAATTTAACATCAATTACCTGGGAAGGTGGTAGATTCTCCTTCATTGGAGAACAAGAGGTTAGATGACCATCTGTCGAGAATTCTTCAGCTGTGATTCCTGTATTGCAGGGGGTTGGACTAGATGATCCCTTCCACCCCTACAGTTCTCTGAATTGGGAAGAGAGTGGTCAATGGTGCTTCTTTGTACCTACCCAACGGCAAAGCTGCTATACTTGAGTTGCTCTGCCAGCTGCTGGCTTCAACAACTTCTATCTTAAGATGTACTGGATGAGATCCAATGTAGAGGGAGTCTGCTTCTTTCTTCCCTTGCACATCCCTGAAGTCTACACTACAGGGCTCAGGGAATCCCCTGGAACAAATGGATAGGGCTTGCAAAGGGTTGGAGAAGAGAAACTAGAAGTTCCATTGTCACCCAGTTTTACACCATTTACTGTCACTCAAAGACGGTAGGTTTCTGTTCCAAATGTGTCTTTGTTTTCTATCTAGTTGATTGCCCTTCTGTTCTTGCTCTTCAACACAATGCAATGAAGATTTGTATGGAGATGGGCCAGAACGGATTGCTCTTTCCAGTCTTTTGTGTACAGGAACATTCCTTTAACTTTCTCTTTTGCATACACATATTTATACAAATTGCTGACTCACAGGACATGAGGCACACAGTAACTTGACGGTACTAGATCAAATCTAATTTTCCTACCTTTTGAGCAGACTGAACTCCAAGAAGGTGGGTAGGAACTGTCTTTTTTTTTTTTAAGGGAGACGATGTAGGATAATTGTCACTTTCGCAAGAAAAACTCAAGGGGAAATGCAAAGCGTCTGCATATTAGTTCTTTCTTTAATAAAGTACGTCAGACATTCTTCTAGAGGAAAGATACAAATTTCCACAGCTAAAAATGAACATCCAGTCACTATATGGTCATAATCATTCTGCAGTAATGTGGACATTACATGCAACAGACTTGAAAGAGCCATGTGGCGAAGATGTGATAAGAATCAGACGAGACTCTAAGAGGCTGGAAAAAAAACATTTTAGAGTTCTACGTATTAGTACTAAGCAGCCATTTATACCGCATATTATTTTCTATTAGATTACTGATACCCATGAACAAGATGAGTAGGTTAATTTTAGAAGACATAATAAACTGGTACTTTAAAGTGGAAAGTACCATCTAGGAATCCAAATGTAAGGCAATATGGGATTATTATGACCTAATATTATGGTAGTCATTCTGGATCGACATGCATACAAAACCAAGCACTTCCAGAATTATCAAAAAAGCAAATTCCAGTACAGCATTGAGATAGACTGTGTCATAGGGTTACCAATTTTGACTCCTCTAATGGAGTTACTTAGGTTTCATTGCTGTCCTTCCATAAAGCACTGTTTATTTTCTGAAACCAGAGATAATTACAGGCATTGAGGAAGTAAAGTTATACTAATTATAGCAAATGTGTTTTTTAAAAAAATCCCAGCAAGATAATAGCAAAAAATAAAATAAATTGCATTGTTTCATGGCACTAAGACAGCTCTGACAAGAAAAATAATATGATCCCTGAATTATCTGTAGACAGCAAGGGTCAATCATAACAAAATTACAAAACCCTCTATGAACTCCCCCACCCCCACTTGATGAAAGCTGATATACCATACTCTAGTTTCTCTCTTACTTGGTTTCCCACTTTTAAATAGCTGTTTACTCTAAATGGCACTTTCCCCTGTTTTATAACAGAAACAAATCTAAACAGAAAGGTTAGTCACATTTAAAGGATCAAAATTAATCACAAGCTATGTAATCCTTTTTTGTTATCCTTACAAATTCAAAGGAAATTATATTTAAAAAAAGCCTGCACAGGCCATAAAGGCTGAATCTTGAGGTGGTTTACTGTGTAAGTTTAAATGAGAAGGAGTGCTAGATTGAAGCTGGCACAGAAGCCTTGCATAACCACAGTATGTTTTAGGTCTTGCATGCAGAAGAACAGCAATGTGACCTCACAAACTGTATTTGTTATTAAGCTCTTCAAACCACCTCTCAGTATTACTCCCACTTTTACAAGGCACAAGGGCATCATCTTGTGAAGAATTACTTGATAATGTCTGAATATGTAAATGTGAACCTGCCACTGTTCAATAGCTATTACCTGTTAATTTGGGTCACATTCATGGATACAAAACTAGGGGAAAGTATCACTGTATTGCTAGCTCAACTGACTTCTGGGAGAGCAAACTCACCCAAAAATCGTATTCCATTCACTTCAGGGCAAAATATGATCCAATAATTTCCCACTGCTCGCATCTCCCAACCCCACAATCCCCTGTACAAAATGACAGGGGCAATATTCTCAGGAGAACTATCCGTTATGTAACACTTATGCTTTGGGGTCAGGTTGCAATTTGGTTTAGCATGACTCATGCTGCAGATGGAGGGGTAGAAGTATTCTTAATGTAAGTTACAACTGCAATTAATCACCATTAACATCTTCATGCCCTATCACTTACCATGCAACTGCATTACATGACGGTGGTTATACTCTCTGTGTGTGTCTGGAAAAGAAAACTAAAGCATACAAGCAAAGTGTCTTTGAGATAAATCTTTGAAAATATCTTTCACCAGCATCTGTCTACAGAACAGGCTTTTTTTTGGGGGGGGGGAATACGCTGCATTAATATTAGCAACCTTTGTTTGTTTGTTACCTCCAAGGGTCCTAGAGATAATTATATATAATGAAGCACAACACCCTTAGTAAAAACTCCTTCCCTAATGGGTTACACATTTCACGGCTAAGAGGTTTCCTTTCCAAATGCAGTTAAAAAGAGAGAGACCAGATTAGTGGGCTAATTAGGTCTTTTTGGAGGTTGACATCATTGAACCATTGCCTATCTCTTGATGAGATCTGGAGAAACCCTGCCATGGCATATTTGCATACAGAAATGGATGGGTGGGCATATCTGGACACCCACATACCTACCCATCCCTTGAGTTTTCTTGTGTTCAACCTGCAAGCCAGAAGCTTTCTGAAATTCAGTCTGTTCAACACCAATGTATTGCTAAGGTGAAAGATCTCCAAGAGGTTAAACACTTGGGGCTATTAATCTCAATAAACCCAAATTCTCCCCCTGGCTTAGTGACATTAGTCAGTGTAATCTAGAGCAATGCTGCACATAATGTTTAGCACTGGCTGCCTGGGAAAGGAAGAAGCCTTTTGAGAACAGAATATGTCTCTGGGCTTATGCATACTTCCTATTGTCCTGCTGCTTTTTCCTGGGGAAAACCACTCTTTAGCGCTAAACTGGAGAAAACAGCAATTGGGTTTTCCATGGATTGCTGTTTGTTCTGATTTTAAGGGTGGGTTTTCACTGGGAAAGGAGCAGGTCCATGGGAAAATCGCTCGGACCTGTGCTTCCCTGATTTGTAGCTCTTCTCTGCGGTTACCATCTGGTTATTCTGAAATTGGCCATGTTGGGTGTGAGATTCAGAGGAAGAGCTACTTTGAGAACTTATACTCTTAAAAGCTAGAAAGGAACATAGCCACTACGCCATCAGCATTATTTACTATGCACTAGTTATGGACACTGACATATCAGTTGATCCCAAGGACAGAATCAGCCTTGGGAAATAGTTTAGCCTACTCTTAAGATTGTGAGAGAAATTTGAGCTAGAGTGAAACATGACATCCTTGGTATAAAAAAGCATGAGGAATCTTGTTGCCCTTTGTGGGAACCATGTAGTGATGTATACATAATCATGCACACTCATATTAAATTAAATTTAAAAAAGGAGTGCCAGGGAACCGTTTCTACATGGCTAAGGAACACTGCTGCATTATGACCCTACAATGAGCCTTGGTCCTGGGCCTGAGGGGATTGTGGATGTCCTGAAATAGCTATAAAAATATGTTCCAGGCTATAATATACAACAATACAATTTATTCATTGGGAGACAAGTTTATATCTAGTGGAGACTACAGTCTAAATTTTTCAAAGCAACTAATGTGCACCTAATTTGTATTACTTTACGAGGAAATTTTTGCACGATAGGAACAGAAGTTAGTGGTTTCTGCTGTATGTAAATTCAGCATGTTATTTTTCTTTCAGGAAATGGTTCAGGAGGCCAGCCAATTGTCTTAGTGCCTGAGATGCAACCAGGATGCAATTCTGAAACCTTTACTTTTCAGATTTTCTAGCTGCCATGTTTTGAGGAAGAGTACCCCCACTCTCTCCTGAGACCAAATCAATCTGCCAGAATCCAGGCTGATGCTCATTTGCTTTCCCCACATTTGGAAAAGATGCTCACCTGTCTACCCACGAGATTATATACTTCATGTTATTCTACATGATGAGTGACTATGAGCTACTACTTCAATATTCCAAGAAGTTGCTAACAAAGTAAACCTACGAGTACCTTTAGTATACATTAGATCTTGAGATTCACATGTGCATGTTTTAAAGGCAATCATTACATAATTGTTGTATTGATTTCCTTGCTGAAAAAGGACTGCCTTTACCACATCTGTGCTCTGGTTTTATGAGTTTCCCAGTCCCATGAAGTGTCAGATGCACATGCCAGTGTGCCACAGCTGACCTCACAGGCTGACTTAAATTTCCAAGGGGCTAACAATGGTGAAATCAGAATCCTTGCTGTTGCTGCTGCTGTCGTCATCAGGGCTGGAACTGAGGTTACTAGAAGAGGCAGATATGGATCCCATCAATGGATCAGAAAAGGCTAAAGAAGAGTGACATGAGACCTCACTCTTGGTGGTCACATCCTTGCAGGTTGGCACAGTCTGCACATGCTCCGGAGCAGGACAAACATTCCCTCCCTCCTCTTTGGAAAGTAGAATATAGTCATCCGTGTGCCTGTTGGCAGAATTTCCACTCGAATCGCCCACAGCCTATGAAACAAAAGAATTTTGAACAGGCAAGCATGTCAGAAAATCCATTTTTAAATACCACGCCTACTGCATCCATCATCACAGCTAGCACATACCTTTACAGGCGTGGCTGCCGTTGCCTCCACCATCGTTCCCGTGTAAAGGTACACACCAGTAAAGGCACATATAAAGGGGGTCCTAGTTGGGAACTCTTTAAGCAGGGTCTCTCCTACAGATTATAAAGGATGAGTGGGTTTATAGGGTCAAGGTGTCCCCTCTCATAAGCATGCACAGGACCGAAGCCGTTCAAAGCATATGCAATTCTCCCTCCCGCCAAAGTTGTGCTGTCGGTTTCCCGACACATTAACAACCGCACATTCTTTACAATGATCCTGTACATTTCAATTATCCCTGTGCAGAAAAAATGCCACACGAGAAGCGGCTCTTGGCGACTCGCAAAGTGCAAACCGTTAATAAGGCTTGACTCTTAACTACAGCATTGCAAAAATATATATCTTAAAATAACTCCATTACACATTTTAAAACGAAATCTCTAAATTTATATGTAATTAGTTTCTCAAGCCATATATAGATATATCTCCCTGCAGCATCCTTTGCAACATGCTAGCTTTTTTTTTCTGACGCTGCTATTTTCAGAGGTGAAATATCTCCCCACTCCTTCCTCTGCCAGTTTCGGTTTAGGAAAACTCATAGTGATATGAAGCATGTTTTCTCCCATCTGCTGCTGCTACTGAATAAATGGAATATGACAGAATTATACTTCCAGTAGCTTTGAAAGTTAACAACCTTACACCCAGTGCCATATGGCTTCTTGGAACATTTTTTCCTGATGAGTATCTTCTAGTAGGATGAAAGTTATTTCCATCATGCATTAAAGCAAGCAAACCCTCCTGATACTATGTTTTAAACAGGTCTACATGTTTTATGGGTTCATGTGTGTGCCTCCCTTTAGCTATCCATGGGGGGGGGGAGGAAGAGAACTAATGTCCTGTGTAAGAATCACAAAATGAATTTTTGCTATCTTTTATTGATTGAATGATTGCATTTCTATCCTACTTTTTCCTCCAAGGAGCTCACAACAACCTTGAGGAGTACATAAGGTCGAGAGGCAGTGACTGGCCCAAGGTCACCCAGTGAGCTTTGTGGCTGAGTGGGGCTTGAACCCTGGTCTCCCAGGTCCTAGTCTGACACTCTAACCACCACACCACACTGGCTCTCTGCATTTGCAGGGCAGGTGATGAAAGACTGGAATTGGTGTGGCTGATGGGAAGCGGTAAAGTAGTGAGCAGTGAAAGAAGGGGTGTCTGGAACCAAATCATGGAAGAGAGATAAATCAGCTGTCCTTCCCTTCATTTCAACGGCAGTTTTAGAATAAGCAAACTCTCCCTTTCCATTCCACCTTATAAGGCACCAGAGCCCTCTCCCTCAAAATTTGCAAAGGAGAGAATGCCACCAGGCGTAGCTTTTGTGACAACTGTACTACCAAGAGAGGAAAAGCAACATCCTGCTGAAACTTCCTCTACTCAACATCTATACTGATGCAATATGCAAAGAATATGCAAATCCCTCTAAATTTAAATCCAGCAAGCAAAACATTTGAAACTAATTTCTTCCTTGCGTGTTGCCAGCCCTAATTGTAAATATTACAGCGGCTCTGAATTTTGACCGTTCCCTGGTCTCGTATAAAGAAAACATAATGTGTTGATCATATAAGTAATTGGCCTTTTGTAAAATTCTAAATTAATTCACCCCTTTCCCCTGCCCTATTGTAAAGCTATCTCTCTGCAAATCACAATCGGACATACACATTTGCTTTTGTTTATTATGAGATGACAACTGGCATCTCCAATAGATTTATTGAGAAAGGTCAAGTCCCAATCTTCCTATCAAGCATTCAACTGTCCTAGCTCTAATAAAGTCTATAATGACTGAGGCAGCAGAAAAAAGAGGAGAGGCTGTTTAGTCCCCCCCCCCCCCCCGGAACTTTCAACCTCACTAATCTTATTGGGAGAGAGTTAAGCATCTGTTTAACTCTGCCACTGAAATCTATGGGACTTAAAAATGCTGGATCATTTTAAATCTACACGTTGGATTACTGGCTATTTCAACACAGTTGCATCTGTATGGAAATTATTGTGTGCAGGTAATCATGGCAAAATAAACTTTATGCATTAATAAGCCGAAGGTTAAAAAGAAGAAGCTGAAATGTGAGCAGCCACAACGTAATTGCAATACAGTGGAGGTAGCAGCCTTGAAGCTGCCTCACACATACTACTACAGAGGGGTAGAAAAAGCAATGCAATTAGATATTTTGGTGCTAATACAGAAAAAGCTCAATCCAAAGCATGCCTGCTCAAAGAGACTTGCAGTCTAGTCTAAGTTTAGAACTACTGCCTTTGATAGAACAGATACTGATGCATTAAAATGTTCCAATTAATTCATGGCAATATTTTAAAAGCTTATGCTGCACTCATAAAATTCTTCCAGCCTGACCTAAAGACATCACAATACGACACCGTGCCTCATTAAAACTGAAAGTTGGCTCTGGTGTCCTTTCTGTATAGAACATAGCACTTATTTAACTTCTGAAAATTCATTATGAAGCTTTTATTTCTTTAAATGCTTCTGATTAAAGTTAAAGCTAAGCAGAACAAAGGAAGACATGAAATAGAGGTATTAATGTTTTCCTTTCCTCTAACTTTTTGAAATAAAGAACATAGTAAGCATTGTATGTTATATATATTGGAACCGATCTACATTCTTTTTGTCTAAAGTAAGATTGTTCCTTTATAAATCCTACAAAGAGAAGGAAAAAGGAAGAAAAAAAAGAGGACAAACAACTATCTAGCACCTCAGGGTGTGTTTTTTTTTTAATTCAGGATACCCAGGGTCCAATTTCAGGCAGAATTCCTACTGGGATAGGCCAGGCAAGATATATAATTTGGCCTCTTTCCCCCCTCATAGTAATGAGCTTGAAACACCATACTTTGGTCCTAGTGTCTTGCCTGCTCTTATGGTAAGCTACATATTCTTGGCAATGGCTGCTCACCGCCTTCCTAGGGTGGGTGGGGTGACATTTGCGGTCCCTCATGCTCCAGCCTCGATTTCCTCTGCTTGACCGTTGCAGGAAATTCCCCATAGCCTGAGGATCTAGGGGCAGACTCCTGCCAAAAATGCCCTTTCAAACGGCCCAATCAGTGACCGTGTTGATAGGGCAGAACCTTGCTGACTGGCCAGGCAGCAATGCTCAAAAGGGCCACCTCTTCCCCACCAAAGCTATGTGCAATGCTCACCTTCTTACACTTGTTCCATGAAAGTACACAAAAAGCAACAAAACCACCACCCCTTCTCAGGGCTCTCTAGCGTCACTTTCTAGTGGAGCACACTCCACCCAAACATCTGACAGCTTGCCCCAGTCAAATCTCATTGTCTTTACCTATTTGAACAAGCACTTGCCCACTTTAGTTGTAAAGATGGTGGCCTCTATATACCATATTTTTCGCCCTATAGGACGCACTTTTTCCCCTCCACAAATGAAGGGGAAATCTGTGTGCGTCCTATGGGGCGAATACAGGCTTTCACTGAAGCTTGGAGAGCGAGAGGGGTCCTGAAGCTCTCCAGGCTTCAGGAAGCTATCAGCAAGCCTGGGGAGCCTGCGGGAGTTCCCACAGGGCTCCCTAGGCTGCGGATAGCAGCCTGCCGCCTGGCGCGCAGGACACCCTGAAGCAGAGTGCCCCGTGTGCCGGGCGCCCTAAAGCAGAGCACCCCGCGCGCTGGGCAGACATACGCAGCGTGGGGAGCCCTGCAGGAACTCCCGCAGGGCTCCCCACACTGCGGATAGCAGCCTCTCGCCCGGCATGCGGGGCGCCCTGAAGCAGAGCGCCCCTCGCGCCGGACACTCATCCGCAGCGTGGGGAGCCCTGCGGGAGGGAGGCGCAGCGCCGCCATCCCGCTGTTCCTCAACCTGGTTTTGGGGGGGAAATAAAGGGAAAAATTTTTTCCTTTATTTCCCCCCAAAAAAACTAGGTGCGTCCTATGGGACGAAAAATACGGTAAATCTGCACAACAGCATGTTGGAAAGAACCCTACCTCCATGAAATTCAAAAAGGCTAATTTAATCTATTTGAGGGAATGAGGGTTTCATACTATGCATTAGTATTCTGCTCTAATGTTGTCTCTAAAATGTTTAGCAGGGCTTTCAGAAGACTGAAAAGCAGGTGTAATTGCTTAGTAAACACCTAGACCCATTGGATATTATTTGCAAAGTAAGTAATAGAAAGGCTATCATATCTGCCTTAAATGTAAAAAGATGCAGAAACCGTCTATCCTAATATTCATAAACAGAAAATCCTATTAAGCCACACCTCCTGTTCTGTGAAAAGTATCAATTGGCTATTTTATGAGATAAAATTTACATTAAATGGTGTGCAATTTCTTCTCTGCTAATAAAAGTATGCTGACATTGGAAGTCCAGTATGTAAGTGGAGCCTGTTACTTACTGTAGACCGGCTTTCACAATGTCATACAACAGGTAAGCAGACATAGCCTGTTTTCTAAACAGAAGCTGTCATATGGAAAACAGTAACTTCTTCCTTAGATATCCTGGAGGCAGACTGCAATTCTCAGTAGCACCCAACCAGTTATAGGCTTCTGAGCATGTGATCCATCACGGCAATGAATCCAGTCCAAAACATTTTGAAATCACATTTTTCATGTTCAAGCAGATATTCTAAGCTGACCTGGTCCTAAAACGTTGAAGATTCAGAGTAGATTTACCATTGAATAATGACACTGGTTAATATGATTTTGGGTTGCAGTCTGCATCCCAGCCCCGTCAATGGTTCAGCAACATCCCATAGCTGGAGAGCTATGAAGAGAAAACTACTGGACTATGTTGCAGGGGCAACAATGTATATCATGTCCACAAATCCCAAATTTACAGACAAAACTGAAGTGGGATGGGGCACAGTGCCAGCTTGACTTGTATTGACAAGACTGCTGGGAGGCTAATGGCCAATCCTGCAAGTTTCTATTTTCACTGAATGGATTATTCTCTTAGGCATGTTTAATACCTGACCAATTAGGCAGAATTCTTTTTTTAAAAAAACTTAAAAAAAAAAACTTTTACTTTTCCATAGTGTAAACTAAACTATGTTTTGTAAAACTTGTCCGATTCTATATTTTTTCTTTGGTCACCAACTTCGCTGGTCAGTTTTTAAGCAGAAATCCCTGAAGTGCTCACCATATTAACTTTTTAATTAAAAGGCTATATTAAAGTGAATCCTGAGTTAGGGCTCTCCAAGGTACTGAGATAGACAATCTCCTTCTCTTAAAAAGTTGCACACGTCTTAAAGAGGACTACCCAGAAAAAGGGTTTTTAAACTGTACGTGTGAAAAGAGTTGACAGATACATAGTGCTGGAAAGCCAATGTCAAACAGCCATAACATTTAGGGACTCCTTTATCTCAGGCACAATCTGTTGGGAGTTTCCATTGTAAAATTCTTGAAATAAATTGGAATTGCTCAAGAAAACAGCTACGCTACGGGTTTTCCAAATGTTCCATCTTATCATTTTATCTGTTTGTTTGATCACCGTAGTTGACACTCTTATATTTTAATTTATAGTTTTATATTATAGTTTTATAGTGCCCTGCCCTGAGATCGCTCTATGATGAAGAGTGGATTAAAAATAAATTAATGTTATTGCTGGTATGTGATTGTCTACTCTTGATCGTCTACTCCATCAGCCTATGTATAAGACTGAAAAGTCTAACGCAACCACTTGCTACATGGAAGGCAGATAGAGCTATTTCCCTTCATAACTTGAACGAGAGTTTACAAGAGATAAAGCTACCATACAGATTTGAAGGAAAAGCCCAAACAGCTGAAAGAGGAGAGTGGTTCAAAACTGTTGACGATAAACATAGCGCAGCAATGTAGCTGGTCAAATATTATTGCATAATGATAGTCTAGAAGACAGAGATAGTAAGAAGAGTCAAGCAATGCCAAAAAATGCTCATCTTCTGTTGTGAAATCCCTAGTTTCTATAGTCAGATTCTGCATCTTTTAGCATATCACAGCTTATCTTCATATATACAAGAAAACAGGGAAGCAACAGAGAAAATCACTTTATCTGAAAGTCAGTAATTGTGATTAGAATAGGACATCCCAAAGATATTTGCCCCACAGGGGGAACATAATAGCCCTGCTGAATCAGACTAAAGGCCCATCGAGTCCAACCCCAGAAGCAGGATACAAAGACAATTGCTTTCTCATTTTGTGCTTGTCGGCAGCAGGTTTTCAGTGTGGTGCTTGTCTCTGATCCTGAAAGCAGTACAATCGTACCTCGGAAGCTGAATGCCTTGGCTCCTGAACAAATCAGCTCCTGAACGATCGAAACCTGGAGGTGAGTGTTCTGGTTTTCGAAAGATTTTCGGAAGCCAAACATCCTGTGCGGCTTCCGATTGGCTGCAGGATGCTCCTGCAGCCAATTGGAAGCTGCACTTTGGTTTTCGAACAGTTCAGAATGCATTCTATTGGAAAACCAAGATACCACTGTATACAGCCACCATGACTAGTAGCCATTAACAGTCTTATGGTCCATGAACTTGTCACACCTAAAAGCCATGTTGGGGGCCATCAGAAAGTTTAAAAGATAAATTCAGATTCTTATGAAAAAAGGTTCAAATGGAGTTGGAAGCTACTATTGCTACTTATTTATTTTGAAAGTGACTTAATTGTTGTTGTTGTTGTTAATAATAATAATAATAATAATAATAATAATAATAATAAATTCTAAGCCCGCAATCCATTGGGACCTGAATTCAATGGGGCTTGCTTGGCTTGGATTAGGCCTTTATCTTTCCTGTCTGCTTTTTTTAAGGCTTTAAAAAGTACCCCAGACCTTCCTTTTCTGAAACGCATGCATTTTACCTGCTTCCTTAGAGGCAGGGGCTCCTTTGCAACGGAAGGCTCTTCTACAGCTTCATTTGTCTCCTTGGTCTGATTGTTGGAACAGTAGTGATCATCTTCTATTGTGATTTGTTCATTCTCCTCGGCCTCCAACTGGCTCTGATTGAAACGTAAGGAACCTTTCAAAATATCCTTGATCTGTTTATCAAGGGGGAAAAAAAAGTAATTTAGCTGCATTGCAACACCTGCCACTTAAAGCCAGGCCCTCTTCGGAATCAATCTTCTTATGCATTGATTGCCTAAATTGTTGAAGACATTTATAAAAATGACAACTGTGTTTCTGAGTAAAAGCATTAGGGTGCCACTGAATCTTCTAGCAAGAATGATGAGATAAAGGAAATGCATTTAAAAGGACATCAGTTCCCCTGGATGCCATTAAAACATTGAAACGTGCCATAGTGTATCGACCTGAGCCCTTTCTGGATCCAGTCTACAATTCCACAAAGTACTGAAAAATTGCAAGAGAGAACAGAAATATATTAAAACTGATAATCTAACTGAAAGCACCCATAGTGCATGATCTTACAACTGCAATGACATTAGAATATGAAGAACAAAGACTGGGCACCATTAAAAGGTCCCCCACCGTTCATCCCTCAGTGGTAGTGAGTGTGGTAAGAAAGTGGGCAGGAAGGGGCCAAGTTGCCAAATTCCCTTAGAAATTTGCAAGGTTTGGAGTTCTTGGCCTCGCAAGATTTCTGGGAAATGATAGTAATGCTTGAGATACTGTGAGATCTTGCAAGGTGAGGCTAGGTAAACTGAAGGCAAACCAAAACTGGAACACTGAGATGAGTCAGACATTTCATCTAGTCACTCACCCTGTTGGAACATCATGGGCTTAAAAAAATTCCCTTTACTGGGCACTAGAATGTAATCTTTACATGCCAACTTGGCTGGCTGTGTATTTTTGCTCTTCTATGGAATTCCAAAGGGCACAATTGGTCAAATTAAGGTTATTGTTCTTGCTGACCTGAAGTTTTAAGGTCATTTCATTGGTTCAATTGCTTATAGTCTTACTTGTCATAACTGAGGCAGTAAAGCATGAGATTTTTAATCTTGGGGTTGTGGGTTTGAGCCCCACATTGGGCAAAATATCTCTGCATTGCAGGTGGTTGGACTAGATGACTCTTGTGGTCCCTTCCAACTATACAATTCTATGATTCTAACTTTGATGACAAGAGAATACAGAATCAACAGGGTTCCTGGGGGTCCTGTTAGTGAAGGAATTCATTATTAAAATGGTTTGGCCTATCATGGATATGCCTTGGAGGACTGGATTGGGGCTGGCTAGATTCCCTCTGAAATGGCCTTGGGTAATTTGAGTTTGGTTGCCATGTTGCTTGATAAGGTAATGGCCTTTTACTCTGGCTACTGTTTCTTTAGCTCACAGAACAAGAAGAAACTGAAAGTAAGAATTGTCTACCAGCATTATTATTTCAGTAAGTTCCACAGACTCTTCTTTTGATCACTATCATAATAAATCTCAACAAACTATTAAAGTTCAGCAATTATAATCCTGAATAATGCAAAGTTCAGAAAAAAGCACATAAATTATAGAAGTGCCATTCAAAAATTTTTATACATAGAATCTTCATTTTGTCAAAAGCTATACCTGCTTCAATCCAGCCAAGGACACTAGAATTTCATCTTCCTTCTCCAAGTGTTCCTGAAGAATGACTTCTTGAATATTTCCTGCAATGCCAAAAACAATTATTTCGCAAGAAAGAACCAAGATTATGTGCCTCAAGATTACATGCAACCCAATGGCCATGAAGATGAATGTATACTTTGATATATATCTAAAAAAATACGGACTCTGGATAAGAACCCTTTAAAAAATCACTTATAGTTACAGTTCAGCTGAAACACTGGCTGATGAAGCTGGCTTGTTTCAACAAACCATAATTAAAATTAAGCACAGTTTAGAGTTCAGGTGTAAGGCTCAACTATGGCTATATAAAAACGAGAGCATTTTTTTCTAATCTCCTCCTCATGTGGAGGGGAGTGGGTGATACCAAGGCTTGCTTAGGCTAATTTTCATATGGCAGGAAACCAGTGTTTATTGTTACATATGAATGCTGCATTTGACTACAATTTATCTTGAATATTTCCTGCAATGCCAAAAACAATTGCGAGATCAAGAGTGAAAGGGGCCATGTTTTCTATTTGAAGGCGGCATTGGCTCTCCATCAGACTACTGATCTTCATTGTCCTATACTCCCCAATTCAAGAGGAAATATCTGGGTAGCATTGTAAATTAAGAATGAATATGTGCAAGTTAAGTTATTGCATTTGCAGCCAGGTTCCCTTAGCACCTGAGTTAATAGAGCAGATTAAAAAGATGACTAAAAGGCAAGTACCAAGTTTGCCCAATTAAGTCATGTAGGCAGGAAAAAAACTGAACACCTGGAATAACAACAGATGGGATATTTAAATTCAGGAAAGCAAGCAAGAATTTTATAGTTCTGCCCCAGTCTGAGTCTATGTTTGTATTGATAAGCTTGTACTGCATATATGACAAAATGCCCATCTGGAAACATTTTTGCTTTGAAATATTCTTCCTATCTGATGTTGCTGTTATTCAAATTGTAAAACTTGAAATCTCTCTCCTAAAATAAGAAAAGGTTCATGAGCTGCATCTTTTATGGAACAATGAGCACTGATACCACACAAATGAATTATGAGACTTATAAATTATTTGCAAGGCAAACAAAATCTGTTTCTGTGTCACAAATGGCTTCCTTGAGTTATGTCTCATGTTGTTTAAAAGCAGATGAAAGCCACGATTCTGCTTCAGGAAATCAGCAGCGAATATACACACTTCAGAACTTGTCTACTCTTGACAAAAGATTGCTTTGTTTCCAGGCTGCTGATATATTTCAGCAATTTTTCATACATAAGTTAGGATTAAATCACAGGCACTAGCTGTAAAGATGAATGACATCAACAACTCAACAAGCAATTCTAGGGAAAAGATGTAATCTGCAGCCCACACTACTCAGCCAAGAGTAATGCTATGTACCTCATTCAAAACTTGAGGTTTAAATGCCAGGGGATGCAGAATTATATAAACTCTGTTATGTAACAGAGAAAGGGTGATATGTAATTGTACCCACCCCTAACGGAACGGATTTCTGCTCATGCAATAGAATTTGTACTTCCTTCCCTCTTCCCTGCAGCCCCTCATGGTCCTGCCAAATCTGTTTTAGAGGGTTGGGGGACTCTGGAACAGATTTGTTGGGGTGAGGGCCTGGAGTGGCACAGGAGCAGAGAGGAAGGAAACTTATGTTGGATATCATTCAAAATAAGCAACCTGCACAAGAAGAAAGTGGAAAAGGGGCTACAGTAGAAAAAAATGTAAAAGACCAAGGGCCATTACAAAGGTGTAGACAGTTAGTACTATCTGCATAAATATGATACATATAGTAAACCAGAGGAAGATGAGCTAGAAATCAAAAGCTTTCTCTGAGAAACAAATGCAATGTATAGAGCACCTCCAGATCAGCTATAATAACTGCAGAATTAAAATCACTCATTTTGCACATGCATTCATCTACTGTAGTTTACTAGATGAATGCAAAGTACTTCTTTAGAGATATTCCAAAGTTTATAACTGTCGTTAATGCAAACATTTATCTAGTTTAAACTAAAGCCATCCTCCCCTTCCAACAGCACAGAGTGTTGCAATGGGACCTCAAGGTGAAGGACGGGAAAGAAATCAATAATCGCCATTACAATAGCAGCAACATTTTAAAAAGACTTGAGTTATTTGATCTTATCCCAGATATTTGATCTTATCCCAAAACAACATGTTAAGAGAATGGGTTAGATCCAGACTCTGCCTATGATATGCTTCACTTAGGGGGAAAAGACAGCTAAATATTTTTGGTTGACCCTGACTTCTAGTGTTATGCGTGAGGCAGAAAAACCCCAACGTTTCAATCAAAGTGTGGCAGCTAGTCTTACGATTCATTAGATCTGCTCAACAGGTACTAAAATGATGTTCTGCTGAAACAATAATAAGTAAGAAAGTTTCTCCAATATTATGCTGAAGAAATGTGCTCTCAAAGCTCTTTGCACCTAACAAAATGGACTAACTACAAAACCTGAAGCCTTTCCCCCATTTATCAGTTTTCACCACAAGAACCAATTTATCATTCTTACACATGCTATACTTATGTTATTCAAGACACCACATTTATTTCCATAGTAACATAGAGGCAGGGTCCCAAATATATAATTATGTTGTCATTGTGTGGTGCAGCAAAAGAAGTGGATGAACATTTAATGAGAAAGCTTTTGTATAAACACACAAACAAATATTACTGCTCTAATTCATCTTTCCCTCCTTCACATTCCAGGGAATACAATTATAATCTTGGCAGCCTCAGGATCAAACCCATGGTAACAAAAAGACATGTCTGAGTAGAAGTATGATGATGCCATCATACAGATATGGAAATTTGAACATTTTTAACAATTACATATCTAACTGTAGTATGTTGTGTAAGAGAAAAGTCACCTGGTTAATTATCATAAAGCCAATGAACTTGAGAACAGTAAAGAGAGCTGCATTTGCTTGAACAACTTCAAGTGGTTTGTGCCACATCTGTGATTTAAAGATATTCTGCCTCAATAACTAACAGTAGGTGTAACTTAGCCTTCCAGTGTACACTGGATTACTAAGAGGTTTCCTACACAGGGATTGATCAGAGCTGCTTAGCTTCAGCATTAAGGTTGCTGGTCCTGGTCCACCTGTAGATGGTTGTGGTACTTGCAGTCATGCATCATATTTTTCCTCCCATCCACTTTATGTGATGCAATGACACAAAACAGTTGGTCAGAAAGATGAGAACCTACATATGAAATGGTGTGGACCTGACACAGCATGATTCTCCAGGTCTTGCATAACACAGTTTCTAAACTCTGCTACAAATCACCAAAATATCACTCCATACTTTCTAGTTACCTCCCCAGCTATTTAGCTAAGAGCAGAAGAGCAAGCTTGCATGAAAAAGCCATTAGAAATACTCAGATATATAGTGTAAACTAGTATATTGACCCAAAGTCTAGGAGCTGATAAAAGCTCTAACACCAAATAATCAGCATATGGCTGACATAGTTTCAACTACCTTCTGGGTGCAGAACTGTCATATTTTTTTAGAGTTGGAATATTTCCAAGTGCACTGGATGCTAAGAAAAAAATTACCAAATCATACTGTGTTTTCAAGCATGATTTTTTATTTATTTTTTATTAATACTCTGATCCTTTCAATGGAGAGAAAAATAGCTGATGTCTAGAATATAGAACTGATGTATTTATATGAGAGTTATTAACTTCTATGCCTGGAACATATTTCAATCTTAAATAATATAATGATGTGCTTATATGAGTGGGGATTAATTCAGTGATAAACATCCTTCTACCTTGTATTTCCTGGTGTGGTCATTGCAATGACAGATATGCAGGCCTGGTTTGATTATTTTTTGTGTGTGTGCTTTGCTATCCTTAAAATCTCAAGTGAACCTGTGCAAAAGAAGTGCTCTTTCTACAAAAAGAAAAATGAAAACAAGTGAAAGTCCCTTTCTTGATGTTCAAAACAGCACATCTTTAGTACTTATTCTGAACAGCAAGAAAAGGCTTTTCACTGACTGGCTGAAGAAAGGAGAAGATTTAGCTGCTTTTTGCCTGGCTGGGAATTTTCACTTTGCTCTCTAGTGAAACTGACAAGCTAGGAGCAATCTTACTAGTTTTTTTTCTTTCTCTTTTCTTAAAAAAGAAGAAGAAAAGGATTACTGTCAAAAACATTCCTAAATAGGTCATTAGTGGTCTTGTTTCCTACATGCAGAAAGCCACCTGTAGGTTTCTTAGTCAGTTTCATGCTACAAGTCCCTTGCACATACATACCTTCCGAAGGATAAAAGAAAACTACCATGGGCTTAGGGAGAATTTAGTGCACCTCTATCAATGTATTAAAAACAATGAAATCTGCAAAATGAACTCAAAACCTGTTCCTTTTAAATAGATCTCCAAGGAACATTCTGAGGCTGATGTGGATAAACACCTTACTAGGTAAGAAAAGAGAGCTCACACAAATGGAAAGACATGCAAACCTGGGGCAAAAGTATGTTGCCCATGCATCAGCTCTGAAAATTAATTATAAAAGTTCTCTATATGCAAACAGAAAACAGAATTATTTGCATCAGTCAGGGGCAGGCAACCTAAGGTTCATGGGCCACAAGTGGTCCACAGGGGTCGTTTAACCAGCCCCCAAGCCACCCCCGAACCAAGCCGCCCGCTCAGCAAGTCCCTGCTCGCTGCGCTAAACTGGCACAGCATGGCGCGGGGACTCGCTTCTGCAGTGCCGGAAATTGAGTCTGCGCAGACACCGATGCCGAAAATCGCAGGCCCATGGACAGATCTCCACTGGAGTGAACTAGCCCAGGTAAGGTAAACCTTGCCGACCCTGGCATACGCAATCCGCTGAAGACTTACAGAAAGGAATGGAGAAAACCCACACCCTTGTTTCTGATGGCCTTTCTATTGTGTAAAACCTTCATAGCACAACAGTTATCATATCATAAGGTTAAGTGAAGATTTATGCAGAGGTTTGGCAGACTATCTGAAGGTCAGACACACTTTGCATTTCATTTGTCTGGTCAAGAGAGGAAAGTAATATGAGCCTCAATCATGTCAACATAATCTGGCAATGCTCCCATTGCACAGTTGAATTTTCAAAGGTTGCAAAATTGTTCTATACACAAAACTTTGGACACAGTGATACGTTTCCTAAATTTGGGAGACAATACCCAGAAGGTGTACACATTGTGTTTAACGGCTGCCTCTGAAGATGGTTCAGAAACCTCAGCTAGTGCAGAATTTGGCAGCCAGGTTGCTCCCCGGGGCAAGACTGTTTGAGCATATTACACCAATCCTGGCCCAACTGCACTGGCTGCCAATTAAGTTTCCGGGCCCAATTCAAAGTGCTGGTTTTGACCTACAAAGCCTTAAACAGCTCAAGACTACGATACCTCAAGAACTGCTTCTTTCCACATGAACCTACACAGACCCTGCAATCACCATCTGAGGCCCTTCTTTGTGTGCTTCCTCCACGAGAGATCCCGAGGGTGGCAACACGACAATGGGCCTTTTCTGCAGTGGCTCCCCGTTTGTGGAATGTTCTCCCTAGGAAGGTTTGGCTGGCTCCTTATACACCTTTAGGTGCGAGGCAAAAACGTTCCTCTTTAACCAAGCCCTTGGCTGATTAACATCTAATAGATACCCTTCTAAATCTGTTGTGAAGGGCAGATTATTGGTTTTGTTTTGTTCCTATTTTTATTCTGTATTTTTTATGTTATGGTTGTGAACCACCCTGACATCTATGGATGAAAGGCAATATACAAATTTAATAAACAACGACATTAATAGAGCAGCATCTTCTTACCCAGATGTGTATTCATCATCTTTGCACAGTATTTGCACATGGCCTCCAACTCATTCAATTGCCCCTGGAGAAATGAAATCTGGGCTTCCAGTTCTTCTTCCTATAGTTAAATTTTTTAATGAATTGTTAATAATAAGGATACTGATAACATATTTTATTCATGATCTATCTAAATTGCACTTCTATCAAACCCTTTCTCAAAGGATCTTAGGGTGGCGTACTTGCCCCCCTCCTCCATGTATCCTGCCTACAACCCAGTATTCATAACAACTCTCCATAAATTAATCCATTGATCTTAGATAATTCAAGCTGTTTTAGAATGTACTAGCTTCTAACTTAAGCAGAAGTAGTCCAACAACTCTTAACTCATGTTCCCCTTACCCATTTAACACAAGCCAGATCCTTATAGTTTCAACATACTTTTTTGTTACAGACTCTGCTTTCCAGAATACCACCGTGCATGTCTTCAGTCAAAACATGTACCTAGACAAATGATTTGTCTTCTTTAGGGTAGGTAAGTTCAAGGACTTTTACCAGATCTCAAGGCTGCCTATGGTCTTTTGTAGACAACAGTGATGTTCCAGCTTCTTTAACCCAACACCTCTCAAGGGCTGACACAGCACTTGGGTCAGATCCAGAGGAAGGTGGTTTTCCTTAGCTCCCATTGAAATTAATATGAAAAATTAGTCAAGATTAAAACTTGTGATCATAGACCTGAAGAGTTGGAAGGGACCATGAGGGTCATCTAGTCCAATGATTGAGGAAAGGTAAAAGTCTAACTTAAATCCACAAGTCTTGCAGTAGAGGCAGTGGAATAACCCTGCTTTACTATCTCTCTCTGTGGTGCAGCCTCATATAAAAATACTCTGTGACTGACCAAAGAGGGGGCATAATTTTGAAACTGGCTTTACCATTAGGCAGGGCAAGGCAACCTTTTTAATCAGTTATGTAGTTATTTACAGCAGAGTCCTAACCATGCCTACTCAGAAGTAAATCCTATTGAGTTCAATGGGGCTTTCACCCAGGTAAGCGGGTTAGGATTATTATCACTACTGGGAGCATCATTTTTCTCTCTGTCAAAGTGGTCTGGGCTATGGGCCATCTCTAACGGTCTGCATTTATTTTATTCTACAAATTATAAAGGCATCACATGTTTCATGCTACCGGTAATTATGAGTGTAATCTTCTTTTCCAGATTAATCAAACAATGCAATTCTACTTTGTTACAACAGACATATGGGCAGGATTGCAAATTGTGTTATATTTGTAGTCATGAGTCAGTAGCATTAAATTAACTGCAGATTTCTTAGCTATTAACAGATGTAAGTTTACTAGAGGGCCCTACATAACTCTAATGCTTTTCAAATGCCCTCACAAAATTCTTTTGTGCGGAAATAGGGCTGAAGAGTATCTGTGGTGCTATTCAGACACACTTGCAGAGCCAGACTTTTAGAAGAGCAAAACAACCGCGTTTCACACGGCTTCCTGTGCCATTCTAAATTTAGACAGGACCAAGTAAACGAAGAGTCTAAATTCGGACCCCAGTCCAGAGAAATGGCAGGTAAGATGTATGTGTAAAAGTTTGCTATGTTGGAAACTGTTTTTGAAAGTAGTTAAGTCAGTCCTTAAACCCAAGTTTGGGAGGAACGCTTTCTGATACGTTAACCAATTGCTCGTAGGACCATTCTATTATGGTCTCAGCAGACTGGCAGTCTAAAAGCCATTCTTGATTCTGGATTAAAAGGTACTGGCTGCAGCTAAAGGTAGCTTCTAACAGTTGCATCTTATCAGCTGCTGACAATCTTTTCTGGAGACCAGGGATTTGGCAACCATCGCTTGCCAAATGATTTCATAAATGTTACATTATGAAGACAAATATTTATGTGAGCCAAGCATTATGGGGAATTATTCAACTAGTGAAAACCTCTACAAAATAAAATAGCCTATGAGGTATTTGCTTAAAACAGATTCAATATTACTTAAGCAAACCTGTTAAGTTTCCATCTTAACAGACACAATAGAGCAATTGCTATATTGCCACTTAGAATTTTTTTTTTTATAAAACCATAGTGCTTAAAACTTTTAACTTCTTAAAGCTCACCTACTCTCACAGCTAATAATTTCAGGGTTGACAGGAACATGTCAGCAATAATGCTAGTAGAAGCAAGGAATGCAACAATAGTAATGATGAATAAGTTGTTCCACTGTGAAAACAACTAAGAAGGAGAAAATTCAACACATAGATTGTTCTGCTGGGGGGAAGAAAACTGTCACCAGTTCTGGGAAGTTCATTTCTAGGAAACTGCAGCAAGTACTTCCCACACATTTATACCTCTAGACCACTGTAATCTAAAGATACTCAGCAACCACTTCAATTAAACCCAAAAGTGAGTTGGATGCTTTACTTGCAAGCCAGTAATATATTCATCTAGGTCACCACTTTCACAACATAATTTAAGATATGTTTCTGTTCATTACAGACTATACTAATCTTTAGTAAACATTTTGAAAACGGGTTTACTTCCTTACACATGAGACTGTCACACATACACCCAGTGCTTTTTTTCGGGGGGATGCAGGGGTACGCATACCCCTAAATATTTTGTGAATCTTTGTACTTTTGTCCATTTACTCTATTTATTTCCCCCAATTTGAACTATAAAATGGTGATTTTCTTGAGTCAAAATGAGAGTAACCCTAAATATTTTTTAAAGAAAATAAGCGCTGCATACACCTATATTTATTTAAGGGAGAGTTTCTTCCGTATGGTGGGCCCACAAGTCTGGGATTCCTTTCCATCAGACCCGCGTCAAGCTGCCATGGGGAAGGGTTTTCAAAAGGCCTTGAAGACATCTCTTTTTCTTTTTTCTTTTTTTATAAAATATTTATTGAAATTTTCAAAGTGTTACAACATAAAATAAAAGCCGAAGAAAATACAAAATAAAAATAGTTAACAAAGTAGAAAAGGGGAAAAAAAAAACCAAATACAAGTTCAAAAATACAAATACAAGGTACAAATACAAATTCAAAAATAAGAAAAAAAAAGACAGAAAAAAAAACAAAAATACAATTTAAGAACATTTAAAAACAAATTCATTATTCTCGAATCCTCAACTGTCATTACCTTCTTTCTTTGACCTCCTCCTCCTCCCTTTCTTTGTATCCTAGTTATTAATTATCCCAGCAAATCCTTTCCATATTTCATAATATTCTGTCATTACATTACCCTAAACAGTTTTGATCTTATCTTTCTATAAGAAAATAAACCTTAAAGCTTAAGACTTAAATCTTATCCTTACCAACTTCTCATAACCATAATATTCTTTCATAATTCTTTAAACATCTTTACTAAAGCCGAGTAATTTCATTCCAACATTTTTCTGACATTCATCAATTTTATAAAACAGTTCTAATGGTAGAAAAAAGAAATACAAACAGATCCAATCTTCATCCAACGTCCCTTCCTCCTGGTTCCGGGTTTTGTCAGTCCTTATTATCCCATCGATCTGGCCCATTAACCTGACAACCTTATATCCGAGGCCCTCAAGTCTCTTCCATGTCCCTTTCGTAGCTCTTCTTCATATTTGTAACTGTATTTTCCCTTGTCTCCTGCTCGTGGTAACTCCAGCTTGGCAATATTTTTAACCCTTCTCGACAGATCAGCCCCTTTTCCATATTCAGCACTGAATTCCATATGGTATTTAAAAGCATGTTTCAAAGACCCTCCAAAATTAAGAGCCCCCACAATCCCAAACATCTCACGGCCCATTGCCAGATTTGAAAAGTCCAAACATCCCAGCATAGGGGGGTCAATCCAGCCCCCCATTTCCAAGCCAAACCAAACTTTTTCTTTACAAATCTGGCTTTTTCCAAGTTCATTTGTCAAATCCGAAAACTCATATTCCTGTTGGGTCTGTTCTGTCAGGACACACTCCTGATTTAATTCCTAGGTGGGCTCCACATATTTTCCCACTGTCTGTTCAAAATTTCCCACTGCCTGTTCAAAATTTCTAGTCGAAGTCGTCATCAAATTCACCTTCTCATGTAACTGTTCCAGTAGGGCATTTGTTTTGTAGAAAGCACACAACAAAGCTTCTGAATACATTGTCCTGCAAGGTCAAATGCCTATTCCCACGACTGTAATCTGTAAACAGCTGCCGGCTCCCTGGAGTTGGTTACAGTTTCACAGTCTCCCTCTAGGGGGAAAACTTCTATTTGATCTTGCAACAAAGTTTCCCTTTTTGAGATACTTTGTCAATATTTGTTCCTTTGAAATGCGAAGGGAAACAGTGGAATCACTATGTCTCTCTTCTTTTAGCTATCTGTCAAAAACGTTTGTCTCTGGTCAATGAACTTCAAACGTCAGTCCTGACACCCCGCTCCAGGATCAGGACGGAGGAAAGTTGCTTTACTTTAAACTCACTTTAAACAGTCCAAAAAAGATCCCCCTTCTTCTCCTGCTGTCGAAGGGGGGTTCCACAATTTTAAATGATGAAATCCAATCCTTTAAAGGCGATTTTCTAAGCTCTAGTTTACGTTGTCTTTGCTTTATTCTGTCTACAGAAGAACGGAAGGCTGACTTCCTGTTTAGACCTTCCCGTTCCGTACCAAATTGAAATAGATTTTTAAAATCCAATTCCTTTCTGCTCGCAAGTCCCCATCTAATGTCCAGTTGTTCAAAGTCTAAGTACTCACGGGTGCTTATTTTAGAGTCCAAATTGTCCCAGGAAAAAGGCAGCGCTCTCCGGCAACGGCTATGCGGCTTCGCTCCACGGAAATAGCAGTTGACTCACAGCACCGCGCCACTTCCCCCTCTTCACTTCGGAGCCCGTTAGTGGGTTCTTTAGCGAGTTGGGGGGGGCGCTAAAGGTGTCCGCCGAGTCCCATGGTCACAGGCTTCATCCGCCTGTGATTTTTGAAAGGGTCCCCGCTTCGCCGTAGCAGAAAAGACCCGTTTCCCGCGGAGCTAGTCCCTCCAGTTCAGAGGGAGTCCGCCATTGCCGATGGAACCACCCCGGAAGTCCGAAGACATCTCTTTTTCAATTGGCCTTCCAGGAGCAACCTTTTATTGGCTGGATGATATTTCTGTTGAATTCAGCTATCTCTCTTTGTTTTAATGAGGTTTTATTGAGTAGTTTTTTTAAAACACATTTTTCTTTGTTATTTAATGCTGTTTTATTGGGTGCACATGGCCTAAAAAGCACCCTAAAATATTTTAAATACATACATACATACATACATACATATGTTGTTTACTTTGCTAATGTCACATTTTAATCCAGCTTTTAAATCACTGAGCAAGTAAAACCTCTGCTCGTGCAATGGAACAACCCAAAATATGTTCCAGGGAACTGGGGGAAACCCCAGAGCAGATTTTGGGGGTGGGGAAGGTACCTGGCCGGGGTGGGGAGGAGAGAAGAGGAAGCTCCATTGCACAAGTGGAAGTTATTCCTCTATATAAACATGGCAATCAATGCAAGGAATGCAGCTTTTTCCATGAGTTGACTGAATTGTGCTCCCAGTCACATGGAAGAGTCTCCACAAGTACATGTGGTACCCTCTTTAGACTTTTGTCCTATATGTAGATACCAGTTTTTGGAACCAGGCAGGCATGTGATGTTAAGGGTGGAGTCAGGAGCCAGCCCCCACCCTTCCTTTCCCCCTGCACTAGTCATACAGATGGTAATAACTGAAAGGGGCTCTGGAAGTCCCCAAATCAAATTTCAACTCAGCCGTTAACAGACTAGCTGGCCTTCAGATTCTTCCAGTTCAATACTAATAATGGCATGTTTTACCAGCTGTTGTAAAGCTTACAGAGATGGATACCTGTGACATGCTTTAAGCTGTTGAAGGATGCCATAAAATTGCTAAATATGATGATTATGAAACAGAAGAGAGGACATTTGCTTCACATTGGAAGAATGAAATGAAAACTGCAACACTCATATTTTAATTGCACAAATCCTGTTTAAACTAGAAACCATGTTTCTTACCAACATCTTGGAAAATAAATAGTGATGTCTTATTAATTGAATTTATTTCCCCTATAACTGGGGGGGGGGGGGGGGAGGCACAGAGAGATGCCTTCACAAAGCACATACAACGTACACCGTCTTGTGATTAGCATCAAATACAGTCTATTACTATTGTAAGTGGCCAAATGGATGGCAGAATGAATTCTCCTTCTCGCGTCATTCACCCAAGGTTATTATGGCTACGAAAGTATCATCTAATGTTTCCATTCTTTTGCAACAGTCTGCTTTCTGGCACTAATACATAAATGTTAACTCCTGATAATGTTCAAGTGACATTTAAGGAATTGTTGTATTGTCTATGCAAACAGCATGTGAGCAGCGATTACTCCACTAATGCCAAAATATCAACAAATCTCTCAAAACTTAGCAGGCATAGTGTTTAGTGGTGTCTGTTCCTAATTTTGAGAATCATTTAGGCCAAATGCCCTGAGCGCTCTCTCCCTCTGTGAGCCCACCTCCTTGCACACATAATCACTGCTCATTCACCTGCTTGCTCCCTCTGGCTCAATCTACACTCTTGTCCAGAAGAGGTCAATGTATTGTGGATGATGCTCTTTTCATGCTCACACACAAACCTAGAGGGGGCAGGTGACCAGGTAGCAACAGCAAGGAAAAGGGGGAAGGGTCTCTGGAGGTCAAAAGTGGGCCCTCTGCTGGAGTATGGGCCTTGGTAGGTGTCCAACGATGCTAACCCCAACACCGCCCCTGGCTTTAAGTGCACCAACACATCCTGTCAAAATATGCATGTAGGCACTTGATCATATACATTCTTTATAAGTTAACTCAAAAAGTATAGGTACTGGGGGGAAATGGAAATGTATGTTTTCACTTTAGTAGTATTCATTGCTACTATGCACCTCAGACAAATTGCACACCTGTTTAATTCTGGATGTGTCTACATATTTGTTTGTTTACAGAGTCTGATTCATGACATGTTCTCTTGTCTTTCTGGAATCATTTAGTGCTACTTATCACTCCATTTGTGTGACTTTTGCATACTGGTACATATTTTTTCAGTTGTGCATTGCTTCTTCTCATCCAGCCCAGGCAATGTCTGGAAGCTTAGAATCCTATGGGCATGACATGACCATGACATGGCCAAGATGGAGCACTGCATGAACCAGTCCTGATAATGATACCTTGAAGCCCACAGAAGTTGCAGAAGGAAAGATGAGATGAAGAAATCACCTAGCTGAAACTTGTATTGGAGTTGTTGATGACTAAACCTTACTGATGCTTGTTTTAAAGTTACAGCTCCAGTTTATCTTGAATAGTACTAAATATGTGGATTCTGTCCAGTACTTGTTTCCGGCCTTGCTTAACCAAATAGAGGAACTGTGGCTGTGAGATGGGCAGGAGGAGTATTGCCTGTTGATTCTCTTGGTCCTCTGAGTGACTTTTCATTATATTGACCATTAGAATTAACAATGACCTTCTGGGTCAGCTAGCTGGGATCAGTTACAGCACCTCAAAAGCATTAACAGAATATAGGAGTAGATACTTGCTCATAGCAAGTTTTGCTTATGTTCCTACATGGCTGGACTCTGGAAATACACATACTTGCTTACCACATAACAAACCATGGGGTGCCACTTCAGAAAACTGCAATAAGTATTGTTTGAAGCTGTATTTATGAACAAGGTATTCATTAATAACAGATTTCTACTGGCCATAGGATGGCAGCACTGTCGGCAAGACTAGATGAGCTATGTTAATAAAAGAGTCACAGGAGAAAGCAAACCTCTTCAGAACCACAGCCTTCACTTTTACTCAGTATCTTCAGATTTGTAGGTTATGACATTTCCATGGTAATATGATGTCATGTAGGTATGGGGTTGTTATTTCACATTTTGGTTTCTTTACAGCTCTGATGACTATGTTCGGAAGTTAGGAGTAATACTGGCATAATAATTAAGTGTAGGCAAATGTTTACAAATAAAAACACTGGCACCAAAATGCTTATTAAAAAAAGTACTCTTTCATTTGCTTGTGAGGAAGCACTAGATACCTGAAACTATAGAAATGGAAACAGGCTTAATTTCACCAAGACACTGCATGATTAAATTTTAAAAACATTCTATTTATACGATCTTCATGAGTTTTTTTAGAGCTTACTTTATCGTAATTATCTTTCATAGCGCATATGTACTATACAAATAAAATAATGTATCTTGACATACACATTCATCCCCTGTCTCAGCTCTTCAGATATCTGAAAATTCTTCTTTCTCCCTTCCTCTCTACTACTGTCCTTTCTGTCAACTTCTTTCCCCCTTGTTGTGTTAAAAGCCTTGTTGCTCTCTTCAAACCAGTCTCCATTTGCACTACCATTCTGAGGTTTTGTTCCTATATTTATCTCCTCTTTATCCTCCAAGGAATGGGATGTAAGGATTCTACACCAAAACTAGAATTAGATGAGTCTTAATACAGCCTTTAAAGCATGCTGTGGCCTTATTGTCCCATGCTTAAAAAGAAAAAGAAAAAAGATTTGCCTTGTCCTCTAAGACAGGCATCACCAAACTCGGCCCTCCAGATGTTTTGGGACTACAACTCCCATTGTCCCTAGCTAACAGGACCAGTGGTCAGGGATGATGGGAATTGTAATTCCAAAACATCTGGAGGGCTGAGTTTGGGGATGCCTGCTCTAAGGCCAAGGAGAAGTAGGACTAACATCCAGTTTATCTTTATTTTTTGCTATGGTTACACTTGAGGAGTCTTGATGTTTCATTACTACATAACAATGCCTTGCATTTGGGCTGAAGAGAGGTTAAATTTATTGTTCAACTCTGAACTGTATTGGGCTGAGGGCTTGGGTTAGTTGTGTTTCCTTTCAAAGTTGAAAGGCGGTGAACAAACTACCTAATGAAGCTTTGCTACATGCAATATAGTGTCATAAAATGTTAAAGTATGCTTTCCTCATTTTACTTATTGTGTATTTAACAGTATTGAGAACATCTGCTTTGTCACATGATACTGTCATATGATACTGATGAAACTTGTTTGCGTGCTTTCGTGTTAACATAACCACAACTCATTTAAAGTAATGGGAAAATATATGTCGTTCTCGTATGTCCCTGCCCCCCCCCCATGTTTACAGCTCTGATTACTTAGTTCATGTGTTTTATATGTCAATGTGAGTGTGAGCTCTAGGAAGACAAGGATTAAACATATGGAGGAAATTGTATGAACCAATCCTGTCTTACTGATTTCACTGGGTATTGAGCACATATAACTTGATTACAAAGTAACTTCTGTCACTTGAAAATGATGCAATGAACTACTCCAAAGACAATTTTGATCATCATTTTGATTCAGATTGTTTTATTTTTAAGAAACAGCACTAAAGAAGACTATTTGTTTATAGTCACTCTCCCTCTTCCTTTTCTCACATTTATAGATTGTCAAGAAATCTAACTAAGTAAGATGATAACAAAAGAATCAGAAGAAAATTCTTTTACAACCTAATGTTACAAGATGAAAGAAGCATTAGACTTAAATTCTGACTATAGTAAGGAGAATATGGATCATATCTGAGTAAAAGTAGGAAAAGCAGTTGGCTCTTAAATAATATTTGGTGACAAAAGCTTCATGAATACATTTTAAAAGGTTAAACTAATTCAAAATGTATTAGTTTCTATTGGTGTATTTAAATTCTTAAATGATGAATTTTCTATACTGTAGATACTTTCTTCAATTGTGAAAAATATGTTTGCTATTTTGCAGTTGTAAAATATATGTTCCAAATGTTCTTTTTTTTTGTCCTTAGCTGGCAGAACACCTAAACCTCAGACACTGAGATAAGATAAAGGGAATGAGCAGTGGGGTCAGGGGTGCTCTCCACGGCCTCCCACTCTCACACATTTCCCCCTCCTTCCAATGTGCATCTTCTGCCAAGCCAGGTTAAAAGGACCCGAAATATGCTCCCAAACTCGCTTTAAGAACCCAGTTTCAATTTCGCAACACTTTACAGTAGTACAGGGATGATACAAGGAGAATTCATAAAAGTGAGCTCCTCTGATTATTCAAAAGGATATCTGGGTTGAGCAACTCCTCTTTGTAGCCTGCTACAAAGCAATGCCCCACTTGAACATACATCAAGCATCCTCCACAGTGCCTGCCTGCCTTCTCCTAATCTCAAAGGCTCCCTCAGCTTGCTCAGGGCAGAAAGGAGAGGTGGCAGAGGATTTAGCTCTTTGGCAGAGCTGTCTTTCCAGTCAAGGGATGCACAGTATTGCTTCAGGTGGCTGGCAAAAATGTGGCTGCTTAAAAAGGCCTCCACAGTGTGTGTGTGGTTTTTCTTTTTAATGTGTGTTTCCTTTTATTTCTGAAGTTTTTGTTTTAATGGCTGCCTTGGAACTTATCATTGTAGTTTAGGGTCTTTATGGCAACACTTATGACTAAGGAATGGGAACTGGGATATATTGTGTGATGTGATGTATGGATTTGTTAGCCACCTTGATTTTATTTTTGAAAATTTGGCAGGTTACAATATTTTACAAAAATAAATAAGTAAACACACGTTCCAATGTCTCCAATGGGAACGTGACACTGTTTGCATTGATCGCCACTGATGGAAGGTGCAACCTGGCAAAAACTTATACCTTTTCAGTTGCCATGTCCTCTTTGCATGCGTTAGAAAATGATGATACTTTCTGTGTGCTTACTTGCATCACACGCAAGGGATCAATTTTGGAATGCGCATAGAGATGGTGCATTCTTATTTTTCAGTAAAGATATCAAAAGATGCATTACAAAGTTGATTCACAGTATGGTGCTCGCTTTGGCAGCACATATACAAAGTTGATTCACAGTATTATTTGTAGCACAATGGCAACAGACCAGGAGCCAAGATCTCAGCACCTTTCCTACTGTTTGATGGGGAAAGGCTGCATTGCACCTTACACTGAGGCATGAGAAACCATTATTTCCCTATTGTACAGGCACTGAAGAGATATGTGTGGAGCTATTTTGGAGGCAGTGGCAATGACTGTGGCTCTGCCCTTGCTCCTGAGGAGTCGTCAGAGAGAATTAGGACACATCTTTCCTATTCCGTCTCCCCTGCCCTCACAACTTTATCAGTGCCACATAAGCTTCTCTCACATAAGCTAAAGCAGAGAACAGGAATGTGCTGCCTAGAAGACTGGTGCAAAGTCTGACGGAGCATTTGTTAAAGTGGTCCTCACTGAGTCCTCTTCTACATCAGTGAGTCCTACATCAGTGGCCACCAACTTTCTGGTGGCAGCAATGGGTGACTGTGAGCCACCATTTAACATTCCCAAATGCCCCATTGCAATGTTAAACATGGGAGACATTGTGAGAAATTTAAAACACAGTCACCTAGTGCCAGGATAGGATGGGAGGGGTGGGGTGGGGTGCATATCAGGTGTCAGAACCAGTAGGCTTTGCAAGTGTTCTGGGACCTCATCACCTGCTGAAGCCTGTCAGATCTGGTGCTGAAGTGGGAACAGGGTGCCTTTCTTATTTAGAGGACACCATGGCTGTTCATGAGTTAAGGAAGACACACACAAAAACAGAAAGTAAGGGAAATAATCCTCCATTAAAGTTCGGAACAGATCTTTCTGAGTCACAAGATACGTGCCTGCCTGTGTACATAGGTCCCTGAATGAAAAAGCAGACCAGTGCAAATACGGGAGACAATATGAGATCAATAAGCAGTAGGGACTTACAGACTCTTTTTTGCTCATACTTCTGCTGTGCGAACGAGAATGGGAAATGGTACTGAAAAAGGACTCTTTCTTGGTTGCAGACAAAGGTGGAGACCCTGTGTATTCACGTCCCCCAGACAAACTTTCAATGCTTGGAGAAGCGCTGACATTTTTTGAACCCTGCCCTGTAAAGCAAACAGAGGGAAACAAAAAATGATCAGTGGAAAACATTGCCATCAAAGAGCTCCCTATCTGAAGTGTCACTCAGTAACCTTCGTAAACAGATGAACGCAGAGTGAGATTTTGTGACATCAAAGCACATTTGTCCACACACAGAGGGACTTGCCACTGTGAGGCAGGCAGGTCTGCCTAGTGCCATGCCTTCAACGCACACTCTCCACAAGACAAATACAAGTCAAACACATAAAACAAATCCTGTGCAAGAAACATGGACAGTGCCCTATGAAAGGCATGCATTCAGTACTCAATCTATGCACGGCAGTGTAAAAAAATCCTCAAACAATTTCTCTCTCCCTCCTTTCCAAATACAGTTTTTAATATTTGCTAGACAAGGAATTTGGAGGCAAGTAGCGAAGTGGTAGCTTGACAGAGGAGGCATTGGTAAGGATAATATAGATGTATGTAGTGCAGTGGAATCCTATGTACCAACTCAGTTCTCCAAGCTGATTCTTGCATAACCAAAACAGCATGATTCATAGACAAGAGAAATATGTGAGCAAGTTTAGGGGAACCCCAAGGTTTGCATAAGAACAAAAGATCTTTAGAAAATAATTCTTCAGGGGCCAGAAAAACCCAAAAATAGCAAAAAGAGGGCTGAGTATCTTCAATTGGAATGGAATGCTGGCAATCTGCTGGAGAGGAAGGAAAAACAAGAAACTGGGGGGGTAGTGGAATGGAGTATTCTGAGAACATATGTGCCTGGCTGACTGGAACAGTCCACACTGCAATATTTTGTTGCAGGTTTCACTGGTGTGACCCTAATCCCAAAATCAGTTGCATGTTCTTCCTGTTCATTAGGTGCAACAGTTAGGAACACGGGCTTAAAAAAAAAAAAAAAAAGGCAATAGCTCAGATCCTGTAATATATATATGACCACTGCATAAATCAATGTTCACTTGCATGTGTGATGTTTGGAGCTTAAGACAAACAGAGCATAATATGAGAATAGCTTCACAACATTTAGCAGATACACTGTGCTTATTTATCAATAATAATAATAATATTAATAATTCCCTTACAAACACTCAAGGGAACAAATACATTTAATATAAAAAACTAAAATGTAACAATAAAATAAGAATATAAACAAATTCAAGAGACATATGATTACAGAAGCTAAGGAGCCAGGGAGATGAGAAGCCAGTCAACAACTCAGCAGGTAAAACAACCCCTGGAACAGAAAGGCCTTCACACAGTGACAGAAGAGGCAAAACTACGGAGGCAAATTCCAAAGCCTGAAGACAGCCAGAGGAGAGGAAAGGCGCTCTCTCTCTCTCTCTCTCTCTCTCTCTCTCTCTCTCTCTCTCTCATTTCAACCAGATATAGATGGGCTATAAAAGAGTGTCTCTCCAGCAGATCTTAATGAGTACATAGGCTTATATAGGAAAAGGCTGCCCATTAGGAATCATGGTCCCAAGCCATTTAGAGATTTAAAGGGCAAAACCAGCACAGACTAATTCAGTCTTGCAAATCACCCAGAAGAGTAGAAATTAAGATGCTGAGCTCAGCCATGAACACACTTGGTGGCCTTTGATGTCTCTCACCCACAGTACAGCCTCAATTTTTTTTACTAAGATGATGCTGAGCCTGTTCAGGCTGAAAGAGAGCAGGGGCTGTGCATGACTGCCTCCTCAACAATATCCCAGACTCTGCCGGCTGCAACCACAAGTCCTTTGTGCATTGGGCGGAAGATCTGAATGTGCACAGAATCCTCCCTGCAACTGAGAACCTCGATGATGCGTGATTCCCAATCGCAGGGAGGCCTCTGGGTGTTTCTTGAACACCCAAATGGGGCTTTAGTTAGATTGGAATTGTGCAGACTACACCGGCAATTTCAGATCACCCCTGTCTGTAATCCTTGACAGCTGCTCCTAGCCAGTGCAGAGTGTACTGAGCTAGAAGGACTAATGATTTGACTCAGTACAAGGCAGCTTCTTATGTTCCTAGCAACTTTTCCCTGCCAAACTTCAGTGATGACAATAAGGAGAGCCTAATCTGATTGAGATAGAAGTAATGTTGACAGGCCTTGCCAGACACCTCCGCTGACTGCTTCCATCAAGACAAAGGAATACTGCAAAGATACATGCTTAGAGGGGAAGTGCAAGCCAAAGAGGGAAGGAACTCTCATGTTTATTTTGGTCTCACCAGCTTTGGTTCACTCTTTTACTATACATTGTACCAGTTGGCAGTTAGTTTCCTACCAGATCCTCAGCAGCTATTTCATCACAGGTGCCATGCTCGCAATAAAATGGAAGAGTGCATACATACTAAGTACTATCTGTAATTAGGTTTTCTAGTCCAACAGGTAGGGGAAAATTGCCCCCATCCCATTCTTTACAGTTCTGTGGAGTGGTATTTGTGAATGCTCTCTTTTGATAAATTCCTATCCTTCACTCTTTTGTCTACTGTTAAATATAACAAGAGGATCATGGAGAAGAGAAGTATACTTGAATCTCTATTTATACCTGAGTTCAAGTCCCCAGCTGTTTATGGAAGTCAATAGGTTGTCAGAGGTAGACTGCTTTAAGTGTAAATGGTGCTCATGGAAAACCAATGTATGAGCTCCTTGATGGGCAGGATAAAAATGGTATTTTAAAAATACAGATATTAAGAAAAAAACTTGTCTGCTAGCTGTAATTGTACATATACTAACATCACCCCAAGTGTTGGTTTCAAATCCCTATTGTAGAACTCTATTTTAACATGAATTCTGCCCAACTAAAAAGTGTTTTTAGATATTTTAAAAATGTTTTCAGACCTGAGGTTACAAAAAAAGTGTACTTTGCAAGTGGTAAGCCACAGAACAAACCTTAGCTACAAATCATGGTTTTTCTAAAGTGAGATAAACCATGAGCCCATGTGCTGATATATTGCTAAGCCAAACCATGGCTTTGCTCACAGCAGGAGGACCAAAGTGCCCAGAATCTTCTCACCAGGAGCCCATGTATTTTCAGTAAGTTGTGGCATGGCTTTGAGATATTTGTGAACTGGATCAATATGTACTTGCAGGTCAAAAGTGTAAACTTCATAAAGCAGCTTTTTAACTTTGGGATAAATCAACAATTAGAAGTTCTGCTGCATTATTTAGATTGTCAGTTGGGAAAGTCTGCTAAAAAGTTGCAGAAGCAGGATAAATTATATGATCTCCGTGTAAGATATATTGAAGACTCTACCTTTGGAAGCTGTATCTATTCTATTTTATAGAACTTATTTTTTGGGGGAAATTTAATAGTGCCAAGGCCAATGACCAATATAAATCTATCCATCAACAAAACAAGTAGCAAAGTCTGATATCACTCCTTTTTTCCCTGAAAGCAGGAGACAGCCATAGAGAAGAAACACAAAATCTGAAAAACAATTTAGAATTCTGAATGCTTAAGCAACTTTGCTTTTAAAATAGAGAACGTTAAAAAGAAGAAGAATTTGTTTTACTTTTACAGTCATAAGTGACAACCATTTTGTGTGGGAATTCCATTCCTGGCCCTCATGCACCCCACCCCATTATGCCCCACCCTTGTTCTGCCTTCTTTAGGTCCAAAAGGATCTGCACATCAGCGATTGCGCATCAATTGGACGTGCCTAAAATGGCCGCTGCCTGAACTCTGATTCAGCATGGAAATTAAGGATCTGGGCTATGGGGATGTATCTAACACTCAGAGCAGAATAACTGAATTAATGGACATGACAAATAGTCCATGAATTTCAATTAGACTACTATGAGTATAACTTAATTGGATACACTCCTATGGTTTCAGCAAAGTCACAAAATAATCCCCTTCCACATAATACTGTCAAATGTTGGAAAAAGACTCTCTCTTTGCTTCGTATAAATACTAGCTTTCTAAATGAAGGGAACCTTTTACTTCATTAGATTTACACTGCACTACTTCAGATGTAGGCTCTTAATTGAAGATTTAAAAAAAAAAGCATTGTAGGCTAAGAAGATATTCTTTCCGAAAGTCCTAAATCAAAATTCCTACAGTGTACCTGAATAGCATAATACTATATGCAACAAAATGGTAATAATAATAATAATTTTTTAAAAAATAGCAGAGAGGAAAGCTGATACATAAAGTAAAGGTAACGTACTTAACGCATCTCATATGGTGATTCAATAAAGGAAATTTCTTTTTTCTAAACAACAGCACCACTTAGTGGAAGTATGATGTATGATACACACTGGAAATGACAACACCACAAATGAAACAGGCATGGGTCTGGCTTTCCAATAAAAATGTGACAGGCAAACATACCATGGGTTGCTGTAGCAACTATCCCTTGGAGGGCAGTGAGATTCTGGACAGGAACCGACACTTGAGCATCACTGCCTGTAACTACATCTCCTAGTAAATAAAGTTAAAAAAAACTTTACCGTAACAGAAATAGAAGTCTTTCATTTTTTGTCTAACTAAGAATGGGAAATTACCCCTTTCTATTACAAATACAATGTTTGACATCTGATCGACTTTCCCTGAGATATATGCTTGTCATCTGATTCTTCCATTTTACTTCCCTTTAATGCCAACATTCCCTACATTTACAAATCTACCACTCCACAGAGTATGCATTTATTTGAACAATTTGTAAAATCTTAAAAATAAGAACACACACTTTTTTTGAACCCTGTAAAACTTGGTAAACAAAGACCACCACAGATACTTGGTGTACAAAGATTTAGGATAATGATTATGTCTAATTTCACATTACACCTCTTAAATATATGTCAAACATGAGATCTAAAAGGATTCTTGAAGTCAGTTCTTGATAAGAAAATGGGAATAATTAACTTATTATTAAGAAGTATTAAAGCAAAGTTCTTTATCTTAAGAGTAAGTTAACAGTTATAAGAAGTGTATTCTATTGATTTTCAAATATAACAAGAGATATTTTTGAAAAGAAGACTGTCTTCCTCAGTCCCTGGATGCCTTTGTTTTACAAACCAACATTTTACAAACCATATTACAAACCACCTGGAATCTTTTCATTAGCTATTGCTTTTATGATCAATTTACAGCATTTCCACAGCAGGAACTCAACACACAAAGTTTCCAATAAGAAAAGGTATAAATTATTGGTAATTAACAATGCAACCCTATACATGTCTACTCAGAAGTAAGTCCCACTGAACTCATTGAGGCTCAATCTCAGGCAAATGTGCATAAATTATTTATTGGTAACAATCCCCTAAACATTAATCAGAATTATATATCATTAGGGTTTAATATGACAGTCAGATCAATCAAGCATTTATGTTCCTACTACAGCATGAATTGCCCAAGAGGTAATGCCAGTATAAAGGTAAAGGTAAAGGGACCCCTGAACATTAGGTCCTGTCGCAGACAACCATGGGGTTGCAGCGCTCATCTTGCTTTACTGGCTGAGGGAGCCGACGTACAGCTTCTGGGTCATGTGGCCATCATGACTAAGCCACTTCTGGAGAACCAGAGCAGCGCACGGAAACGCCGTTCACCTTCCCGCCGGAGCGGTACCTATTTATCTACTTGCACTTTGACGTGCTTTCGAACTGCTAGGTTGGCAGGAGCAGGGACCGAGCAACAGGAGCTCAACCCGTTGTGGGGATTCAAACCGCCGACCTTCTGATTGGCAAGCCCTGGGCTCTGTGCTTTAGACCACAGCGCCACCCGCGTCCCTTAATGCCAGTATAATAAACCACTAACACTACAACAAGAAGAAAGCAGTCTAACTTCAGTTTTAGATTTTAATAAGTATTCTGAATATTTGTTTCTGACGATAATGAGACATGCATGGATTTTAGTCTGACATTTAGAGCACCATTACTGATTAACAGAAGAGGACCAATAAAGAAACAATGTGCACTTGGGGCTGGTAGTCTGTGCTGGAAAGGTGATGAAGATACAGAATCTAACATTGCACTTTTCCTTCAGTTTTTTGTTTAGTTTTGTAGATTCTCTCTCACATGCAGATCTAAGTAACAGGAGCAAGGCAAACGGTCAGCCTCCTGCATGCTGAAATAAATACACCCTCATAAGTATCTGCAAGATTTGTGGCTTGTTCTGTGGTTGTTATGTAATCATATTGCTTCCCTATGTAACAAACAGAAGGTAAATCAAATCCTAAACACTGTTATGAGTTTGATGGTGCCAGACTCCTATAATCCCTGGATTAAGAAAAATCAGAATTTAATCTGGCCTTGGGGGGGGGGGGTTAAAATGGGTGCAAGAGGACTCTAATCCCTGGCTCTAGTAAGTGTTAAGAGCTAATTAAGTCAGTCTAGCTTCCTCTTGAGGTGACTGTTTGAATCCAAGGATGCAACTTTGGGAGAAGCAAGACCCTCTTGGGGTGCTGAAGCTGTGAACCCCTACATTGCAGGCTCAGGTTGTAAACATGTGTAAATAAACCAAATATTGTAAGTACATCACAGTCTTCGCTGCACCTCATTTCCAAAAGGAAACACAAACCCTGTGTAAGTTCCTGGAACCTCTGGAATCCTGCACTACTTGGAGATTGGGGTGGTGTGAAACAATATCAATTTGGTAATTGACTAAATTTACAAGAGTGCCTAGAATGCCATGTCATGAACCAGGCCTATAATGGTCATGATTTCTATGGTCTGGCCAACAGTAACAATACAAATAACAAAACAAAATCCTACTTTGGGGCATGCAGGCTAAAAAAATCCAGTTACAAGAAGTTATATTTTTTTATGTTCCATTTCCTTCTATGAAATCATGTTCGCTAGTTACAACCATACATGTCTGCTTTTTTCTTTGTTGATTCTGCTTGTCTGTCCTCCTTTCATGGAATTCCAGCATTTGAAGTGCTAAAACCTTTGTTGTTAGGCTGATGTTCCCCACTTTGTTGGGGGGTGGGGTGGGGGGTGCCAGCCTTGATTGGTTTTTAACAAGCCTTGCCTACTGCTCTTATGCACATTGCTGGTTGGTCATTCTTTCTCTCATCCTGACAGCTTTTCCCTAAAGGATGGGACACCAGAGATTCAAAACCGATTTGCAGATTGTATTTTCAGTTGCAGTTTTCTTACTGTTGAGTAAATTTGCTTGTTTCTGTTCCATTAACTTAGAACTAATGGAGGCAAGTGGCAAACCTTCAATGTCCTGCTATGGTTTTGGAAAATGGACTTGTAACTCTTAGAAGTTTCTAACTGTGCAAGTATAAACTTTAGGTGTTTTGGGGTTTTTTGTTTACCTACTCAGGACAATGAAATTCTGCTTTTTCAGGTGATCTTGAAATACCTCCTTTCTGGTATGTGTGAATGCCATGCGAATTGAGATGTCCCAAGCATCTCACAAAATTGTAATGGTGATGCCTGATGACTAGACGGTTTCGTGATCCTTTGAATTTTTATAGGAATAGGCTAAAGATCTACCTAAATAAATAAGTATTGATTAGCACTTCTCTTTACATAGTGAACAGCCAGTTTGGGGATTACTATTAAGTTAACAGCAATACTTCAGAGGAGTTTAGCAAACTTGATAGTGGTCTTTCAAATCCATATGTGGGTGGCCTGTCCTCAAAACACTTTTAACAAACTTTAATGGTAGCCTGGTAATCTGGGATTGCTTTTACATGCTCAGTGGCTCTTTAAACTAATAAAAGGAAGACCAAGCATGATTTTATACAACAACAGTGAAGCCTAACCCATACAGAAATATTAGTCATAGTTTTAAGACATCATCATGAATGGAAGGCATTTACAGTGAATGCAAATTTTTTTTTGCTTAAAAGCAGAAATTTGTTGTTGTTTTTAAATAGTATGAATGTTTATTAGCAGCAGCAGTTAATACCAGTAAAAACAACAATGGATGCATGGCACTTTGGTAGCACAGATTTATGTTTGGTCACAACATGTTTCAATATCTTATTCAAAACTGGGGAGGGAGTGTTACAGTCAAACCTCGGCTCCCAAACGCCTCTGTTACCGTATGTGTTCCGGTTTTCGAATGTTTTTCGGAAGCTGAACATCTGACGTGGCTTCCGCTTGAGTGCAGGAAGCTCCTGCAGCCAATCGGAAGCTGTGCCTTGGTTGTCAAACATTTTGGAAGCTGAATGGGCTTCCGGAACAGATTAAGTTCGATAACCGAGGTTTGACTGTACAAGGATGTTTATAAATAACAACAACTTCTCAATCACTTCTGCTATACTAAATACAGAACTACAAGTTAAGAATAAAAATACCAGAAACCAACAAACTTCAAGTTCACTAAAAGGAGTATATTTTACAGACATTTGTCAAATCTTATGTAGTAGATCATAAAGCAAACTGATATGTCAGCAGAAGCAATAAGAGTGTTTCAGGCATCTTAGGGTTAGGTAAAAGTAAAGGGACCCCTGACCATTAGGTCCAGTCGTGACCAACTCTGGGGTTGCGGCGCTCATCTCGCTTTACTGGCTGAGGGAGCCAGCGTACAGCTTCCGGGTCATGTGGCCAGCATAGGGTTAGGTAGTCTGTCTAATTGCAAGACAGCCTTTACACGGAGTGGTGGCTTCTTCATAGTCATGACCTCCCCGAGAAAGCACAAGAGGAAGTGTGAGGAAACACTGTGACCAAGGCTCTGGCAGAGCATTTAGTGTGCGTAAGTGTGGTGTGGTGAGATACACATCTGATCATCTGGTTGAGCTACTTCTTTAGAATGAGAATTTTAGGAGTAACATGACCTTTATAGTTATTTGACTATGCTAATGCATGCTTTTCTCTTATTACCACTAATAGAAAAGAGAACGTTTATAAATCATGAATGGAGCTTAGACTCAAAATGACATATGAATAGTCATGCTCCTTTATCTGAAGCCACAAAATACAGCAACATTTCTCCAGAGCTAAATCAGAACAAGTGATTCAACAACTTGTTGAATTTAGTAGTTTCCCCACGAGTGTTATAAATAATCAAAATATACCAATATATATATTCAAAGTATCTTCAAAACAGGCCAAAATTTGATAATTTTTTTTTACAAAGTTGTAATAGTGTTTATTAGTAAAAGGGCAAACACATGAATGAATATACTTAAAATACCCCTTTGCAAACTACCATATGAGATTCTATATTGCAAAGCACTGAGGAATGGTGTGGTGATGACTGACTGAACTTTCTCACTGTAACAGAAGTAGATTTGGGCAGCGCAGGGAAACACATAGGGAAAGGGTACAGAATCAGGTCAAGGAAGGCACTAGAAGATAGGGGCTAGAGAAGGTAGCAGTCAGAAGCAGCAAGCAAAGGGGTTAGGGCAAAGAGGGCTGGCAGATGCAATAGCATGGAAAGAAGGTGAAACAAGATGGAGAACTTGGAGAGTGGCAGGGTAACTGCAGAAAGGGTTTTAGTTTAGAAGAGAGATAAACATGATCAGGAGCTGAGAAGCTGTGGAAGGCTGAAGGTCACATGTAGACTTGATAAAACTGCCCAAATATTGGGCCAAAAACCTCTAAGCTTTGCTCATTATAGGATTCCGTCTCAAAACCAAGTAATGTTTACCTTTGCTTAGTTGAACTGGTACACTTTCAGATTTCATAATTCTCTGTTGCTGCTGTTGCTGTTGTTGCTGCTGCAGTTGTTGTTGAGGGAGCTCCACTGAGCTCCTAATGGGCACTGCAACAGAAGAAAAGCTGCCACTGCTACCTACAACTAGCCCAGTGGCACCACCTGAAGTCATGGCTGGGGAAATCAGCTTTCGGCCAAAATTCAGTAAGCTACTAGAAACTTTATTGATGTTCAGCGGAGCAACCTTGGCACTGACACTGTAAAACAAGAGGAAACACAGCATTGCTACAATAGTGTTGTATGTGGCATTGTCAAAAACTTTCTCACCCCCCCCCCCATAGGACTCTATAAGGACAAGCACTATTTTTCAGAGTTCTGTTTTAATGAAAGAAGAGCCATTAGTCTATAAGGAATGAACCTTATTGGCAAATTCAGGGACTCAGGAAATAGTTTCCTCCTTGTCTGAACCACCTGAAAACCACACTGAATTTTCTCCCACAGAAGCGACTGTTTAGCATTTATTCAAACGGGGGGGGGGGGGAGTTCTCTCACAAATATTGTTCAGATGGAAGCAACATATTTCCTTCACTTGTGACTATAATGGTGACCTCAGTGTCAAGTGTAGGTGGCAGTTTTTGTCTTCCACACCGACGAAGCCTAAAAGGCCGTGCCATAGACATGAATCTGATAGTCCATTCATTCCAAAATCACAAGCTGAGTCCGTGAGGTGAGGTGAGAAATCCCCTCCCACATACAGACATGAACACCAAGGCTCAACCTTTGTCACTGCTGAGAAGGAAATGCGGAGCTTCCTTTCCACTCCTTAGAGGTTATGATTTTAATTTACACTCCACTTTCCTTTTACTGAAGCACACAAGACAGCTTACAAAGAAACCAAGATACTGTGAGGCTAAATAAGGTAAGGCACCACATAAAATCCCAGCAAAGACAAAGCAATTTAAAACAGGAGCAGCATACATAACATCAGAATCCAATGGAAGTCTACTTAGGCAAAACTTCACTGCACACCTAAAAGCAGACATATGGCCCTTTCTTTCCCACCTCTGCTTAAGAGGTAATGGAATAGCTCAGGCACTGCTGCTGTTGAGAGGAAGATGCTGAGATGGAGAGACTTGGGTCCTTTTACTGGACTAGCTGTGCACCAGCTGTGATCCTGTACAGTGTTCTTAGGAACTCTCCTTTCCCAAACAATAATTCTGATGTTCCATCTGCTTGTTTATTCCCCCCTTGCTATGTCCTTGACATAGCAGCAACTTTCCAAAGCAGCAGTTTAAGCAAACAAGGATTGGGACAGGAAGTTATAGATAGAAGAGATTTGACAAATTAAGTGTGCACTCTCTCTCTCTCTCTGCTACCTTTGAATGTTTCGATATATGGATGCAAGAGATGGTTTTGGCCACCAAACAAGGATCCATATCTATGGCTTAACCATCAAGATACACAAAAATTACACAATGATCACCAGAAAAATGGGGATTGATTATGTTACACAGTCATTAAGAAATACATTTAAAAGCAAGGTATTACTTTAAAAACATGAATGTCAAGAAGATGTGAATCCAGACTCTGGAGAAGATGATTTTGTTTCAGCACAATAAGCATCATTGACCTTGGATATCAATGGATATTTTTAAAACAAGCTGTGTTTTGCTCAGATGAAAATGCTTTGTTTAAGAAAGCTGATTCAAATATGTTCCCATTATGTAGCCACTGGGAAACTTGCTATAAATACAACACAATTGTGTGGTTTTTAATTCTGCATTTTTAATATATGTTTTTTGCAAAGCATATACATTAATTAAAATTTGAATCACAATGGTGAAATCTACTATATATTTTGGAAAGTGGTTTGTCTGTCTGTCTGTCCATTTGTTTTTCCTCAATACATTTGGATGCCTGTCGAGATAACATTGCCAAACTTGGCAAGAGGATTCCCAAGGTAGGGGGGCTGCTCTTCACTGACATTTAGATGCCAGCCACCATATTGAATCAAGATGGCAGACCGAAACATCACTTTGGTGTGACTTTGCCCATTTTTTTGCATAGTTTGGGCCACCTCTTAATATATCATCACTAAACTCGGAATGAGGGCTGTGGTGGCAGACTGTTTTAAATCAAAACTGTGTGACTTCGCCCAGTTTTTGACATAGTTTCAGCCACCTTTTAAGATATTGCCAACAAATTCAGCACATGGGTCGCTGAGGTAGAAATGAGGGGCCTAAGTTTATGTTCAGGTGCCAAGTGGTACAGTGGTACCTCAGGTTACATACGCTTCAGGTTACAGACTCTGCTAACCCAGAAATAGTGCTTCAGGTTAAGAACTTTGCTTCAGGATGAGAACAGAAATTGTGCTCTGGTAGCGCAGGGGCAGCAGGAGGCCCCATTGGCTAAAGTGGTGCTTCAGGTTAAGAACAGTTTCAGGTTAAGAACGGACCTCCGGAACGAATTAAGTACTTAACCCGAGGTACCACTGTATTTTTAATCAAGATGGGGGGCTAAAATGTGACCTGTGGCATGATGTTGCCCATTTTTTGGCATATGTTTGGCCATCTCTTGAGATACCATTACCAAACTCAGCACAAGGGTTCCAGATATGAAGGCCACAGACTTCGTTTCCATTGCTATGCTGGATGCCATTTGGAAGCAAGATGGAGGTCCAAAATGTGACTTTGGCATGACTTCACCCATTTTTTGATACAAGTTTGGGTGCCTCTCAAGATACTGTGGCCAAACTCAGCACAAGAGTTTCTGAGTTGGGGTTGGGAGTCTTTGCCACTGTTTGGATGCCAGGCCTAATTGTGAATCAAGATGGTGGACTGAAACATGACTTTGGTATGATTTCACCCAATTTTTGGTATAATGGGTCCAAACTCAAAAATTAAACTATCAATTTAAAACCACAGTATTTTGGAGTTTCTAAAAAAACCCTAGAGAGCACTTAGCGCAGGATTCCTCAACCTTGGCCCTCCAGATATTTTGAAAATACAATTCCCATCATACTAGACCACTGGTCCTGCTAGCTAGGGATCATGGGAGTTGTAGGCCAAAAACAGCTGGAGGGCCGAAGTTGAGGAAGCCTGACTTAGTGCTTCTAGCTAGCATGTAATGCTATGCTTGTTCCTCCCTCTCTTCAATTTCTGCTTTTATAATCTTCCTCTATAGCAAGGCCATCCACATGTGCTCCCCACCCGAACCCTAAACTCGCTTTCCTAACTGACACTTAACTGTTAGCATTTTACACCCAGTGTCCTTTACCTCACCTTGAGATTAATCCATTTTGCTTCATGCAGGCATGCTGCTATGTTGAACTTGCACATACTTGATTCAAAGAATTCAACCTAGAAATGCTGTAGCTATCTATAACACTGGAAAAATGGTATCCTCTTGTGTATTGTGGGACAAATTTTGCCCTAGGTCTTAACTGAAAGGCTTAATTAATTAATGCAACAATTAAATTAACAAACTGCAGCTCTTATTTGAAAAAGTACAATTATTTAATGCCTGAGCCAAGTCTGTGTATCCCGCTCTTATATACAGATATCCTTATCTAAAGCGGTGGCGTGCCAAGATGCCCTTTAACCATGTGGCTGCCGACAACTGACATTGTCAATCAGATTGTCCCTGAGAAAAAGTTTTGCCACCACTTGGTAAACTTTGGTTCCTGGCTAAATCTTATTTTTATTTAATGCTCTTAATAGAAGGTGTGCCAACTGTCATGAGTAATTACAGTGGTACCTCAGGTTAAGTACTTAACCTGAAACTGTTCTTAACCTGAGGTACCACTTTAGCTAATGGGGCCTCCCGCTGCTGCCGCGCCACTGGAGCACAATTTCTGTTCTCATCCTGAAGCAAAGTTCTTAACCTGAAGCACTATTTCTGGGTTAGCAGAGTCTGTAACCGGAAGCGTATGTAACCTGAAGCGTAAGTAACCCGAGGTACCACTGTACTGAGACCAGGAGCCTGCCAGGTCTGAGAAGGTCTTGGACAAAGCGTCCTCTGGGGCGCTGTTTGTCTTCTCCCTTCACACAATGCCACATTCGCCCCCTCCCCGCTGTGGCTCTACTGCTTTGTCTGAAGTTTTCTTCCTTCTGCTATTTTTCTGCTAATCCTAACCCTTAACCCTAAACCCTACTACCCTGATTGATCTCCTCACCAAGCAGCAGTGGGAGTCAGGAAGTGGTCCTTTTTTCTTTCTTAATATTTGGGGGAGTGGGTGGGATTTTAATATGGGTCTCCCTGCTGCTAGTCCATTTATCAAACCACGACACCATGCTGGATCTATGGTGTGAAGTCGAGCAAGGATCTACCTATTTAACGGTCAGGGAAAGGTCTCTGAAATATAAGATAGGGCCGCCATCACCTTTACCTATTTTGACATTTGCTAAAAAGATCAACACATTCTTCTTAGACTAGATAAAGGACTCTGGATGAGCAGGAGTTGCCCACTTTATGTTGTCAGGGTCAGTGAGTGCTCCCTGTGAACACAGCTTCATATATATGAAATCTCCGAGTTTAATGGCAGTATACCACCAAACATTTATTTACTTAATATATTAGGCACCTGCTGGGAGCAACACTACAAATGACAATTGCCCTCAACTGCTTCACATAATCATCTGGCTGGCCACTGTGATAAAACAGGATATTGGGTTACATGGACCGTTGGTCTGATCCAGGCTGGGGTTTTCTTAGTTTTTCTCATTTGTAAAAACCAAGTTCAGCAATCAGTTTTACCTGTTACCTAATTTAAAAACAGAAACAAATCATGGTTGCAACCCTATGCAATTCTACTCAACAGCAGGCCTCTGATGCGCATGGAACTTAGTCCCAAATGAATATAGGATTATTAACCTGTATAAGTTTTTTCTAAAGACATTTTATTTGGGCAAAATACGATAAAGGCTTACCGAGTTTTATTCATCAAGTCTGCTCCACGTGCTTTGTAGTAATCCAAATTTTGTTGAAACTGGTAAGTCACAGGTCTTGGATTTCTCTAAAAATATAGAATGATCATACTGCATAAGTAAAAGCATGGATAGCAAATTGTCATTATACTGTAACATAATACTATTCATATCATTTGTTCCAGCTAAAAGTATTAGGGAAAATTATGGCTATGTTTCAGGTTACTATTCTTTTTCTGAGTAAATCTAGCATAGCCACTAGATGGTGCATACAACCTTCTCTCCCACTATTACAAACAAATACAGGATAGAATGTTAGCCCACAATGGGAGGCTACATATTTTGTACAGAATATTGAAATAGCTGTCTTATTTTTCCTTCAAAGGTGGCAAATGAAAAATTAATATTTTTAATTTAAATTAAACTTTGCTTTAAGTAAATTATTCTGGATTAATAATCTATTTCTATAAAAGAACACACATTATTTGATAGTACCTTTAAGGAACATATGCAGATAACACAACAAACAAACAAAACTATGGTGAGATATATATATTTTTTTAAAAACCTAATCATAATTGAAGAAGTTTCTATGATTTGGTTCTGTGCTTCAAGATCAATTTTCTCTTAAACGTAGAGAAGACTGGTTTTAAACTGCTTTTAGAAATAAAATTTCCATTAATGGGAGACTTGGTATGGTAGCATGCTATAATCTCTATATCAGGGATGAAGAAACTGTGGCCTATAGATGGTCTTGTCCTACAGCTCTTTCCCATCCCTAGTTTTAAGCCTCAAGGGATTTCTGCTGGCATATTTTTCATTCAGGTTGCTAAAATTCTATATTCATTGCTGTCTAGAGACACTACAATGTCTATTCTATCTTGAAGCCTTCCAAGCTAGAAATCAATAAAAAGCAACACTATTTTGAGCTCATGAACTGTAATAGGAATTAGCAGGAAAGTTTTCATACCTGTAGCTGTAAGTCTTCTGAAGCTATACCTACATTTTTATGCACATCAATGACAATTCAATAACTTCAGGGGAAGAAACATCTCCCCCTCCTATCTTTTTTTACTTTGATTGTACATTTACAAAGCTTTCTATTTTACTGTCAAACCAGAGATAAAACAACATTTTTGGTATATTTCTGTTCCAGAAATTAACAGGATTTAGAAACTGCACTACAAAATAAAACTCATGTTTCTTGAGTGCTAGGTGTTTATAAACTTCAGGTTCTGCTTATTCATTTTTGAGTGTGTGTGTGTGTGTGTCTGTGTGTGTGTAAAACAGCTGCAGCTATTAGAAAGGAATTGAAGTTGAGCACTGCTCTAAGCCAGGCATAGGCAACCTTTGGCCCTCCAGATGTTTTGGCCTACAACTCCCATGATCCTTAGCTAATAGGATCAGTGGTCAGGGATGATGGGAATTGTAGTCCAAAACATCTGGAGGGCCAAAGTTGCCTATGCCTGCTCTAAGAACTACTATTCCCAAGTATGTCGTTAGATGGTAGATGGGGGCAAGGGCAAGGAGCTGGAAGGCAGAACTATGTGTGGCATGAGTCCTTCTCTATGTCCCCTAAGTTAGCCTGCTGCCTTAAGCTATGGTGGAACAGGCTGCCGCATCATCAGTGTTGAAGTAAAACTAAACCGTTAGTCTGGTCTTCTGAACATGGAATGGGTACGTGTGTGTGGCCACTTTGTCCAAATCAGGCAGCAAGGTGTCTTGGGCTGTCCCTTGATTTTATTATGAAAAGCCAAGCTTGTAAACACGCCTTCATTTTCGTGAGCAGGACTTGTAAACAGGGGCATTTGTGAGGGTGCCATGTTTGTCTTCTTGTCTGAGAATGTGCAAAACCACACCTGCGGCAAGTGCAAGCTGGTTGCCTTGCTGGAAGAGAAGGTACAGAAACTTGAGGCCTGTCTATCCACACTTTGAGCTACTGGGCAAGATGAGGAATTTCTTGAAAGAGCTGAGCAGACTGTTCTGCAGCAATGATGCAGGGAGGGAGGGGAAAATGCCCCTAAGGAGGAGATTGCCCATGGCAGGAGATGAGCCGCTGGAGGGACATGACACACAAGCACTGTCAGGAGTCATGCTGGCGCTGCAAAGTTGATTCTACCCCAGGGGTCAGCAAACTTTTTCAGCAGGGGGCCAGTCCACTGTCCTTCAGACCTTGTGGGGGGCCCGATTATATTTTGAAAGAAAAAATGAATGAATTCCTATGCCCCACAAATAACCCAGAGATGCATTTTAAATAAAAGCCCACATTCTACTCATGTAAAAACACGCTGATCCCCGGACCATCCACGGGCCGGATTTAGAAGGCAATTGGGCCGGATCCGGTCCTCAGGCCATATTTTGCCTACCCATGTTCTACGCCCTCACAGAATCAGAATTCAAAATGACCTTAACAGATTGGAGAACTGGGCACAGGCACACGCTAACAAACTGAATTTCAATAGGAACAAATGTCAGGTTCTGGACTTAGGCATGAAGAACCAGTTGCACAAATATAAGATGGGGGACACCTGACTTGTCAGCAGCACATGTGAAAATGATCTAGGGGTCTTAGTAGATCACAAGCTTAACATGAGTCAACAGTGTGATGCAGCAGCAGCAAAAAGAAAAGAAAAGAAAAGAAAAGAAAAGAAAAGAAAAGAAAAGAAAAGAAAAGAAAAGAAAAAGAAATCTAATGCCATTCTAGGTTGCATCAACAGAAGTATAGTGTCCCGATCAAGAGAAGTAATAGTACCACTCTATTCTGCCTTGGTCAGAGTACTGTCTCCAATTCTGGGCACCACAGTTTAAGAAGGCTATTGACAAGTAAGAATGTGTGTGGAGGATAGTGACCAAGATGATCAAAGGTCTGGAAATCAAGGCCTAAGAGGAACAGTTGAGGGAGTTGGGTATGTATAGCTTGGAAAAGAGGAGACTGAGAGGAGGTACAATATCCATCTTCAAATATCTAATTCTATCTATTTGTATTATTTTTATATTAAACTAAAAGCAATGTATGGGCTATTCTTTCACTATTTCAATCAAATTTCTCCTTGCAAGTACCTATATCATGGATTTTGTTGTAACAAAAGATTGCTTTGATTGAAAATTCAATAGTTTTGGTGGGCGTAGGGAATAACCTCCCATTGATACCTATGATGGAGATGGAGCCACATACTTGTGGATCTGCTGCTTATCACTGTCATGCATTTATTGATCCTTACTCACTGGTAGGATTGACATATGTCTGGAATTTCCCAGACATAGCCAGCATTAGGCTGTCGGAAACAGTGTCCTGGTGGAAATCCGGACGTACGGCAACCCATGTCGGGAGTGAAGACATTGGAGAATTTCTTTTAAAAGAGTTCAACAACTTTGGGGAAAACTTAAAAAAGCTGAACAACTTTGGCAAAATAAACCCCCAGCAGCTTTTGTGTCTGGATTTGCACTCTTTGAAATATGGCAATCCTTCTCACTGGATCAGAATGAACACCTGCACACATACAAAATCATGATCCTGCATTATTAGTCGAAGAGAAAACTAGTACTGTCTGGACCCATACTCAGAGATAACACAAAGGTAACACTCCCAACGTCTTAAAGAATTAGAATACTAGAACTGAAGAGTTGGAAGGGACAACCATCTAGTCCAATCGCCTCCAATGCAGGAATCGTTTGCCCAACGTGGGGCTAGAACCATGACCTTGAGATTAAGTGCCTCATTAGGGTCACTTAGCTTCAAACCATGGGTCAGGATCGCGAGAATTCTGTGCACTTCTATGCACGTAAGAATATTTTGCTGATTTGCTTCTGATTACTCCCACTTGTTCTTTGCTAGATGCCACTACAGAGGTTTTAGTGGTCTTTTGTGTGTGGGACCCCTCCCCCCAAGAAACATTCTGGTACCACATGGAAGACTGGCACAATTCTTTAGTTCCAAATCCTTCTTCCCTGAAAATCTACCCCAAATCTATTGGTTTAGAATAATCCAAAGCAATTTAAACTTTTAGCACTTCTTTATGATAATACCATATATTGTTTCTGGGTATCAATGCTAAACAGCCTTATTTCAAGACCCCTTCAGCTACACCACCGTTACTGATAGGAGGTTCGTTAAAGTTTTTTTGGCAGACATACTTGGGACAACTACTGTAAGTACTCAAACAAAATATAGCTGGCAACTTCTTTGTACATCATCTAAAATGGTAATGTTCTATATAGCAGTTTAGCTTCATAATAAGTCATGGTGATAAGGTTAGCGCAACCACATACACCCAAAGATGAAAATTACTTTGCTTATGTTGCTGTATTAGAATTTTATTTGCTATAGGGTAAAACAGATTTGCAAAATTCACAGTTAACTTAAAACAATAGTTTAAAACCTTTTATTCCTAGGCTTGACTGCCTTCAGGAAGAAAAGAACATCTGGTTATTTAAGGAACACAATATGTTCACATTTTCTATGACTTTTGTTTCTAATTGAGTTTTTAATTTTTCTTTATTTGAACAACTCTAGTTAGAACTGTTTTTTAATCGCTTTATATTTTTGTGATTGCCATCCCTATGTATCTATTTTCCATCTGAAAGCGTCTGCTTTGAAAATTAACGGCACTTCTCATTGGTGGTGGTGCAGAAAAAAATAGGAAACTGCCGGATAGTAAAAATACAGCAAACACCTACTCTAGGTGCTTTGGGCAAAATAATTGGTTTTGCACTCAGCATACTGTCCTTTTCACATCAGGGTAATACTTTGCTTCTGAAAAACAGTGGAGTGCGTACGTTTGAACATTTCTATTAAGAAAACGAAAATTTGGAGACTGCTCTCCATAGCAGTTTTATATTAAAGACATGGAAGTTAGCATTGTTTTAAGAAACCTCAACACGGTCCTTCTAGTATATAAAATAACCACTTCTGAAATGTTGCAAATGAAAAGAAAGGGTTTATCACAGCACATTTTATAAGAATGGCTGCCAATTATCTAGTGAGCTTAATTCAAGCTGCTGATACTGGTGTATGAAGCCGTACACAGTTTAAGAGCAAGGTATCTAAAAGATCGTCACATCACCTATACACCAAATTGATCACTGTGCTCTGCAGGAGAGGTGATCCTGCAGATCTTATTGGAAGGTCTGTTCTGCACAATGTAATAATCAGGCCTTTAGCACAGCAGCACCGGCCTCCCATTACAAGTGCCATCTTTTAGGTGCTTGCTGAAGATTATCCTCTTTCAAAAAGTCTTTTAAGTGGAGATTCCAGTTGCTACCTGTATTTGAACTGAACTTTATTACGTTTTAAAATTCTTTTATATGCAATTTTTGAAAACATTGTTTTTATGTATGCACATGTTTTAAATTTTGTTTATATATATAGATATAATTATTTAAATATGCTTTTATTGTAAAATTGCTTCAAGATGCCTCATTGGAAGCAAATCATAAATGAAATAAATACTAATAATATCAAAAAGAAAGACAAACTGTAAAAGGAAGAATTCTGAATGATTATTAGATTGTCAGGAAATAAATTTAAAACAATCAAATCAGGCATTTTACATCTATTGTACCTAAATAGCTCAAAAACTGCATGCAAGCAAATATTTACATAATTATAGTTCGCATAAAGTTGACAATGCTAGAGGCTTTATTCAGAATCTGATGTTATTATTTTTTTTTTGCAGAATTTGAGATCCCCTTTTCCATTCTAGGGCTCGAAGTTTGTTCATATCGCTTATACTCATGAATACCCCAAGATCGACCAATCAGAGCCAGGTGCAAAAGAAACACTGTTAGAGAAAATGATGCCTCTGAACTCATTCTAAACTACCATATTTGTTTTCAGCACCAGAACTGAGCTAAGCTTGCAGTCCTTTCATAAAAAAGTCAATTTCTGGTTATCCGAAGCTTTCTTCATGTCAGTAGCCTGAAAAGCCATTTTGTTGCTGCTTTTGTTAACAATTGGACGCCAAAAAAACTCTGGTCCATCTACTGCAAATCACCCAAAGATCAAACAGTAACCCATCCCTCTTCTCCACAGTTTGAATGAGGAAAGTAGGGAAATTTACAGGTAATCCCAAAGTGAGCAAATTATTCCAGTGAAATGGAAGAAGTCATGCAAATGTACATAATTTATTATTGTTGCACATTTGTTTTGGAAAGAAGAAAGGAAGATGATAGTCACTTGCAGGAGAAGCAGGTGTGTAAAGGCAGAAAACAAGGTATAGCAGGCATTTGTGCTTAGTAAAACGTCTGTACAAACTTCTAATTTCCATGTTGAAGTGAGAAAAATATTATGTTGCATTGCTGGGCTGGTTGGATCCTGGGTTGCACTGTAGGCTCCTTTCTGGTGGAATGAAGATGTTTTCCTAGAGACTGCTCTCTGCCAAAGCCCGTAAAGATACTACAAGGAGTATGTGGAAGCTGGGATATTTAGTTATTTGCATCCCTATGAGAAGATGTCTGAGACTATACTAGGACTGCAATTCTATGCACACCTACCTTAGAGTAAGTCCCACTAAACACACTGCATATTCATAGGCATAGGATTGCAGCATAAAACTATCCCCCCCCCCCCGGAAGTATAGTTTTGGCTCAGTTGTAATCACTACAGTAATGTCAAAATTCACTGAATATTTCCCAAATATCTATTGGTTTTTGATGAAACAATTTTTTCACATATGAAACAAAATCTATTTTTCACAAAGAAAATGAAGCCAGCATCCACTACAACTGGAGGATGGTGTGATGGTACAGAGCTGATTTCTTGACCTCCCAAGCAGCTGAGTCACTGCTGCTTAACAGGAGGAAGAGGGTTAAAGGAATGCTGACATAGTGAAATGCAGAGCTAATCTAGTGCTCTTCCTGGTGTGATTGCATCATGCTGACCTTCCCAGCACCTTTCCCCTCTCCTTCCTGGTAGGCAGTAGTAAGTCATCTACTGGGAAGTCATATGAGCTCCATCATGCTGTCCATTAATGCCCACTACCCTGTACAAGTACTGTTTTAAGAATTGGTCTCTCTTGTTCTTGCTTCAATTACAGGTGCCAATCCATGAAAATGTCTGCAACACCTGCATTTAACACTGAGTGAATAGTAAAAAATCTATTTCTGAGACCAACTGTGTGGAACTTATCAGACAAGACTCCCCCCCCCCTTGACCTTCGTCATAGGGCCCATACAAGGAAAATAGTTTAATAAACACCTATTCCTCAGAATGTAGAGGCATAAAACCAATGAACAATTATTATTTTTTTGCTGTAAAGAGTGGCATCCTGTTTTTAAAGTTTATCATTTTAAACATTTTTCTGCTTTAGTGCCTATGTGTGCAGAATGTTCAGATTTTTAAAAGACCAAAATGCTTTCAAGTATCATGGAGATGATGGATTTTACTTTTCGTCAGAAAGGAAATTTTATGCACAATAAAGAGTAGCAGTGTATGCAAGTGGTTCTATGCAAAACCAGAATTAAAAATGACGTTTTTAAAAAATCTGTAACAATTCTTGTAGAAAACAATCAGTAACCAAGAACAGTGAATAAAATTCCGATTCTGTTTTTATTAATATAAATTCCCTGAATTACTTTTATATGCTTTTATGCTACTTTTGTGTTGAATTTCTGTTTTAAAAATATTTTTAACAGCTTTTACATTGTATACAGCTTAGAGATCCTTAAAATATTAAGCAGTTTATAAATGCTTTAAATAAATGAATGAATATCAATCAATGCTAATCAATGGATGATCCATGTAGTAGATCAATGTGGACCTCTGGCTGGCCAGCTCAGATCCACCTGCAGGCGGAAAGAGGCTCTGAAGCCAGTTCATACAGGGGCACAGAATCAAGACTAGCTCAAAATGAATTTTTAGGAGAAAAGCACTTTGGGGGTTTAGGTGCTCATGGTGTTTTAGGACTGATGCTGATGTGACTCTATATGTGCTTGTTTTTGAGAGCCTAAGACCTCGCCAGACTGAATTTTGCACATATCCAGATACATATCCAGGTACCATAATTTGATGCTTTTGAATTATAGTGTTGGAGGAGACGCTTGAGAGTCCCATGGACTGCAAGAAGATCAAACCTATCCATTCTTAAGGAAATCAGCCCTGAGTGCTCAATGGAAGACAGATCCTGAAGCTGAGGCTCCAATACTTTGGCCACCTTATGAGAAGAGAAGACTCCCTGGAAAAGACCCTGATGTTGGGAAAGATTGAGGGCACAAGGAGAAGGGGACGACAGAGGACGAGATGGCTGGACAGTGTTCTCGAAGCTACCAGCATGAGTTTGACCTAACTGCGGGAGGCAGTGGAAGACAGGAGTGCCTGGCGTGCTCTGGTCCATGGGGTCACGAAGAGTAGGACATGACTAAACAACAACAACAACTGTGTGAACTCTTGCGAAGTGAGCAGATGACCTGTTCTGGACAGGGTCACTCTCCTCCGGAGTGATCAAGTTGGAAGTATTCCTTGATCCTGGCTTGCCATTTGAAACTCATGTGCCTTCAGCTGCTAGGAGCACCCATGGCTAGCTCCAATCAGTTTGCCAGCAACAGCCCTTCCTGGACAGATGTATCTTTGCCGCAGTGACCCATCCTCTCATAACCTCCAGACTAGACTGCTGTAACTGGGGCTGCCCTCAAGGAAGGTTCAGAAGCTGCAACTGTTGAAGAATGCAGCACCCAGAATGATGGCGAGAACTTCTGCCTAGGTACATAATTACACCAATCCTTAAGGGTCTGCACTTGTTCCCTGTGCACTGGCAGCTCCACAATGCCCTGTAAAGTATGTACATGAGAGGGCCTTTTCTGTGGTGGCTCCCAGGTTGTGGAATGCCCTTCCCTCTCATGTGCACCTGGCACAATCATTGGATAAGTTTTGTTTTACATTTGCCTTTGGGGGTAGAGAACGATCTCAGAGTTATCACTCCCTCTGCAGAAGAAGAAGAAGAGTTTGGATTTGATATCCCGCCTTTCACTCCCCTTCGGGAGTCTCAAAGCGGCTAACATTCTCCTTTCCCTTCCTCCCCCACAACAAACACTCTGTGAGGTGAGTGGGGCTGAGAGACTTCAAAGAAGTGTGCCTGGCCCAAGGTCACCCAGCAGCTGCTTGTGGAGGAGCAGAGACGCGAACCCGGTTCCCCAGGTTACGAGACTACCGCTCTTAACCACTACACCACACTGGCTCTGCAGCAGTGTTGCTTGTTTTGCTTGCTGTTTGATATGGGCTAATTTAGTGCTGTTATGAAGCACCTACTCTTTGCTTTAAGCTGTATGAAACCCACCATGAGACTGCAAGATGAAGAGTGGGCCATAATAGCATATAAAGACACTAACTAACTAACTAACTAACCACTGCTGGGGGCAAGCCCTTGAATGTTAGCCCACAAGCAGTCAGAGATGGTAAAAGATTGCAAGACTCCACAATCCTTGGCTGCTTTTGACAGCTTTGTTCATTCAGGAAAACCACAACGAGGCTTCTCCTGGCTGTTGGAGGCAAATATTCAGAACTGCAGGTAATGGAATCTTTGAATATCACATCTCAGGCCAAAAAGGCTTCCAACCAGGAGATATTCCAGAATGACCTTCTGAGAAAGTGAATTTGAGACTTTGCATTGCCTCCTCCTTCTTTGAGAAAACCCACCAAGGCTTGTATCTGGGCCCAGGTCTCACCACCTTTACTGTGATCTTCTTCTTCTTCTTCTTCTTCTTCTTCTTCTTCTTCTTCTTCTTAATTGAATTTATATACTGTCCTATACCCGGAGATCTCAGGGCAGTTCACATAAGAAGATCACAGTATATAAAATAAAAATAAAAGCAATAACCCAAGAGTACCTCCCCAAAAAGAGCCACATTTTAAAAGGGCATGGGGTGTTGATCAGGTCAACCAAAGGCCTGGTTAAAAAGGAATGTTTTTGCCTGGCACTTAGAGGTGTATAATGAAGGCGCCAGGCGAACTTCTCTGCGGAGAGCATTCCACAGACAGGGAGCCACTGCAGAGAAGGCCTGTTCTTGTGTTGCCACCCTCTGGACCTCTTTATTAACACTAGAACACAACACCTACAATGAAAATACTAAAACCAGTTTGGGACCTTAAATAAGCTGGGTTGGATCCAAAGAGTTCCCCTCTGATATATCCTTGTCAAATGTAATGCAAGAGGGGCTATGCTTGGTAGCATGGGAAAGCATTGCTACTTGAGATTACATTTCAAAATGCTGGAGATACAGGGTGAGGCATATGACCTCAAATTTAAAAAGAAAAAAGGGTTGGATTTGCCCCTCTTTTTTCTGGGCATTAATTCTGAATGGCCCTTAGTGAGCAACTCAGAGCTATCACGTTGCCATCCAAAGCTAGAAGCTGACAACAAGGGCCTAGGTCAAAACAATGCAAGTTCTCTATGAGTCTGAGCCTAGATATTTCTTTTTGAAATGACTATTCCCCCCCATTGTTAACTCTTCCCTCTCCTCATGCATTAAACAAGGACTGTAACACTGTTTTAAAAGCAGTTGGGATGTGCCTCAACTGCGAAGATTTCCAAGTGACTTACCTTTGGATCTCTGAGAAAAAGAGCTCTCAAGATCAGTGAGTGGACATCTCCAATTGGAGGATAATGCATCAGAAGTCCCAAGCAGGTCTGATAATTACTTGATATCACTAAAAGTAATAGGAAATATGATAAGATTCCCCCCTTCCTCAGTTTGACATAAAAGGAATCATTCTAAGCACAATTTGTAGGGTTCTGGAAAAAATTATCGTTACCAAATAGTATACAGCTCCTCTCTCTCTTTAGTTAAACATAGCCTCAAATGGTTGAGGGCTGATTTACAACTTTTGCTTTGTTTCCCAAACATGTTAATCCTGAAATTAGCTTAAAGGTAAAGGACCCCTGACAGTTAAGCCCAGTCGCGAACGACTCTGGGGTTGCCGCGCTCATCTTGCTTTACTGGCCGAGGAAGCCGACGTTTGTCCAAAGACAGCTTCCGGGTCATGTGGCCAGCATGACTAAGCCGCTTCTGGCGAAACCAGAGCAGCGCATGGAAACACCATTTACCATCCCGCCAGAGGATTTATCTACTTGTACTTTGACGTGCTTTCAAACTGCTAGGTTGGCAGGAGCAGGGTCCGAGCAACGGGAGCTCACCCTGTCGCAGGGATTCGAACTGCTGACCTTCCGATCGGCAAGCCCTAGGCTCTGTGGTTTAGACCACAGCACCACCCGCGTCCCTTCTAAATTAGCTTAGAGAACCACTTATTGGCCCCTCTTAAAAGCTTGCTACATATTTTAATAGGGTGTATTAAATTTCCATTATCTAACCTCCGTCTAGTTAGCGTACAACTGTCCCTTTCTGGGTATGTGATGAACTTAATTATGGGTGAAATTAAATAAATCTTTTCTGCCAAGACTATGTAAACTACTTCATTTCTTTAGCACCATCTAAATCTTGGCAATCCATCTACTGAAGCTGTCAAAGGAGTGACAATTATTTTTGAATTGTTCGCCTAAACTACTAATAATAATAAAAAATATATTTTAGATAGTGCAACTTTACAGTTTTTAGAACTTCAGTTTTAGAAATAAAATCATTTTTATTAATTAAAAGCCTTTGTGAAAAATGTTCTTGCAACACAAGGCAAAAAATCATTGATAAAAAATGAAATCCAAAATATATTGACTGCTTTATGGCCTTAGAGACTTACTAAAGAGCTTCCCTGCACCCGCTTCCATGTGAGTCAATCTCTTATCCTTTGGTACCTTCCCATCTCTCCCTGAAGAGGTTTATGAGGAAAAGATTCAGGACTGGGCAAAATGAATAATTATAATCTGTGTAGGGAGCCACTTTATCATCTTCATTTCCGTTGCTGATCCGACAGCTTGTAATTTTATACATCTGCTTTCATTTGTAAAGCACTCACTTATCCTACTCATTTTTTATCTGTTCTGCCTGTTTCTTTTTCTTTCCTTTTGTTTTTCTTGTTCATGTTCAGATACCTGCTTTTCTCTCTTCTCTTTGAAGTTAGCATAATGAATGCAATACAATGGGCTCAGTCAAGAGTTCTTTCTGCCGAGTATAATAGATGGGACCACGCATTATATAGAACCAATCAAATCAAACGTAACACAGTATAAGGCAGTTGTGATAAGGATTCTTTATACTTTCTTAAAATAAATAAGAATGCTGGGAGTAGTTTGTCCTAAATGGATTTTGTAAGACAACATCTGATGTATTTTCTTCAAACATACCTTTTAACACTCTAACTGAAGCCAGATTTTAGACTTTTTTATTTGTTTCTTTTTGGGGGGGGGGAAAGACTAAGTGTGATTTGATTCAATAATGAGCATTAAAATATTGATCGTAGGTATTTGCAATTATAAATTGTAGGTAAATGCAACAAACAGAAGAAATGAATTTTCTTTATTATGTGACCAAAACCAACCTATTATCTTAAACAGGGGGTGGCAAATGGGAGGTGAAAACTTTTTGGGGTCTTTTTTTGTGATAGCTACTTTCCTTACATGTGTAAGACAAAAACAGACACTCTTTTATATAATACTTTGTTCTAGTTCTATTTCATCTTCAAGGTTGAAAAAAAAGAAACCCTTATGAATTCAAATTGGCGGAAACAGTATGTTGCAACATCAGTGGAGAGAAGCTGATACATTTGGATACCAGAATCATTTCTCATTTATATCAGTTCTTTGAAAGATATAGGCAAATACCTGAAAATATAGCTTTTTGGGGGGGGGGGGAAATATTTCTACTACAAAGTTCTTTTTGAAAAAGAAAGACATCTAGCTCATAAGTGAGCAATTATATGTCTAGAAGGCTTAAGAATAGTAGTATTGGTGCGGAGCAAAATTAAAAATACAAACTTCTAACTCTAGATTAACTAATCTGGGAAGACTATGGTTTTAGAAACATGGCATATAGACATCAATTGCAATCTCCACAACCTATATAATTTTATTTTTTTAAAAAAATATTCAGATTAAGAGAATAATTAAATCACTTATAACTTACGTGGCAAAAGCATTAACAGTGTAAATTAAGGCACCCTTGGCTAACTCCTGCACCACAGCACACACTCTACAACAGAGGTAGCCAATGTGGGGCCCTCCAGATACTGTGGTCTATGACTCTCATAATCCTTGACCACTGGCCATGCTAGCTAGGGATAATGGGAGTTGTAGCTCACAACAACTGGAAGGCTCCACCATGGCTAGTCCCATTTTACAGTTTCACCCATAGTAAAGGTAAAGGGTCCCCTGACCATTAGGTCCAGTCGTGGCCGACTCTGGGATTGTGGCGCTCATCTCGCTTTATTGGCCGAGGGAGCCGGCGTACAGCTTCCGGGTCATGGGCCAGCATGACTAAGCCGCTTCTGGCAAACTAGAGCAGCACACAGAAACGCCGTTTACCTTCCCGCCAGAGTGGTACCTATTTATCTACTTGCACTTTGACGTGCTTTCAAACTGCTAGGTTGGCAGGAGCAGGGACCGAGCAACGGGAGCTCACCCTGTCGCAGGGATTTGAACCGCCAACCTTCCGATCGGCAAGTCCTAGGCTCTGTGGTTTAACCCACAGCACCACCTACGTCCCATTGTTCACCCATAGTACACGCTTACAAATTAGCCTCCATACACCCACACTTCCATTTGGTCTTTTAGTCATAATCCTTTTCCTCTGCAAGTTGAGAGGCACTGTAGTGCAGGACTCTATGAGGCAGTGGCCATCTAGTTGCACACTGCTTTCCTTATATGCTTTCACATTTGGGTTAGAGAGAGAGATGCAAGACTGGAACCAGATGGGCATTGGTGCAAGTGTCTGTTTCATCATAAAGTGGCCTAAGCAAACAAGTGAAAGGAGAAAGCAGGCCCTACATTTATTTATTTATTTATTTATTTATTTATTATTATTATTAATACTTTTTATACTGTCTCTCACATCAGTCTAGAGGTGGTGTATTACATATAAAAAACCCTACATCAATAAAAACTTAATACAATATAATAAATAAAAACAGGTGGCTAAACTGTTTCAGAAAAAAAATACCTTAGAAAGACATATATTTTTATTCACATGGTAATATAAACTTGATATTATTTTTCATTCATTAGAATTTGAAGAGGTGCTTAGGCTATAGGAAGGAGCTTGTGGAAGGTCATCTTGCTTTACAGGACACTAGTAAAACAAATCTAAAAAGCTTTGTTGGGCTCACAGAATGACTTTTATGATACTTTGGACCATGGGCTCTATTTACAGCCTGCTTGATCATTTAGTCCCATGAAAGACTGTAACAGTATATTTTTTTTTAAGCATTCCATTTATTCCATAGTTCTGACAGTTTTAAAAAAGCCACTTCCTATATTAACTATTGCAAGTGATGTAAAGAAATATTTAAGGGAACAACCCTCTTCATAAGAAACAGCTCAGTGAGGACTAATCAAGCTCAGAAGCTATGGAACATTAACTGATAATTGGAAAATAAAACCTGAAAGTAAGTGATGGCAGTGGGACGGAATGGAGTATCCTGAAGGTGGGGATGGCTAGAACCCCTGAACAGTTTCAGTGCTGTTAGAAGGTGAAGATACACAGCAACATTTTGTTGCAGGTTCCTCTTGGATGGGATGTATTGTTTTTGTACCAGTGGTACTATATTGAATGCTGATATTTATATATTTGCACAATTCTTCTGAACTGCTTTGCGGTTCCTTACAGGGAATCAGATTGTAAATTCCAAAGTAATAAGGGTCTGGTCCAGCCTTTTGGGGGTTCTGTATCTACGTATGGAAGGACCTTCATGGGACACAGACACAAAAAAGGCCAAAAGGTCCCTTGCAGATTGCAACTGCCTCACTTAGGGGTTTTTTTACAGTCACTGCCATATGCTACCCTGATGCAAGGAAGGTGGGAAGAGTCCGCCTGTAATTTCCCCTTTAGAACAGTGCTAAGGCCTTGTGCAGAAAAGCTTAGGGATGAACTGGAAAAGAAGAGAAAAGAAAGAACACTTGATAGTTTCAAAATTCTGGTGGTTGTAGAAAAATGGATTAGCATCAATTCAATGTCCTCTATATATAAAAAAAGAAAGAACAACAAACAAACAAACAAACAAACAAACAAACAAACTGGAAAAGTCCATTTTTAAATGGTTTCAGGAATTTCAGTCCAAATGCTTTTTTTGGGCCAACCTCAAGATCTTAGATCATTGGGAATAGAGCATTTGAGGCAACAGAGTCTATCAAAGAATCAAGTGTGAATAATTGTTTGCAAGATTTGGCTCTCAGGTAGTACCCACAGGTGTGCTGGAGACTTCTGCATGATTCCTGCAAGTCAGCTAACGCACACAAAATCTTTAAAGGCTTATTCACAAAGACTTCACAGACATTTGCAGCTGGAATGTTACCAGATCATACAAATTTGCCCTGGAAAGGTGGGCTGACTTTAAAATACAATCTACTGGAAGGCCTGGTTATTGATAACCATAATTTGCTTAATTTACCTTTTTGTGGTTCTGCACGTCTCTCAACTAATTAGGATAAATTGGTGGTTTTATTACAAATTTATTTCATTTACTTTTTTACCTTCCCAAGTATTCTCTACTTCCTACTTGCTTAATAGAGATTTTGCTTTAGAGTAAATCTCCACATAGTTATCTATATGAAAATCAAAGTTTTGTTCTAAACATTCCCCTGAACTTGTATGTTAATTATGTTTATGGGACTCTAATGCACATCAAAAATAATTTAAGTGCTCATGTGACATATTTAAAGGCAAAATAAAATAAAATGCAGAGAATTTTTGAAAAAAATAAATTTGCTTTTAATACATTTTCCCTTATTTTAGAAATCCATAAAATATGTCAGTAGTGAATGCATAGTTTTACTCAATACACTACATGTGACAGAAGGTGGAGCTCTATACTTACCTTGGCCACTTTGTTTTATGCAATGCAATCTACACTTCTGTGTTTTAAAAGAGGCATAGCAGGAGGAAGAACATCCCAAAAACCAAAATGTGTTTTTAAGTTGTTGCTTTCTTATATATTATAAACAACTTCAAACCACATCCAATCAAAATGATTTTTTAATTTTTTATTTCAATTAGAAATATATTGCATTAAAAAAAAATATATATATATATATAGGCCATATGTATAATGTAATGCATACTCACAGGCATCTCTAATGTATAGCAGCATGGCTAAGAAAACATAGTCAACTAGATTGAGAGTGATGCTGTCAGCAAATAAAGCATCCCAGATGACAAGAAGGTCCTGGAGGGGAAATTCTCGCCCAAATAGAAGCCTTACCCATCGCCTGCAAATAAAGTCAACAAAACATATCAAAAGTTGAACCAAAAAGATCAGGAATTAATAGGGAAATCAAACACACAGTAACTTATGATTAAAATTGACATAAATATGTTTACGATGTTCTACATTATATCTTAACCTGGTTATAGAAGGAAGTGTGTGAAAGACTTTAAAAACTCTAGCTCTCTAATGTTGTTTAGCAGATAGGCTTTATTAGAAAAGCTTTGTCCCAATTTACTTATCATTTCAGCTTTATAAGCAAATGAAAGAAGCAGCTGCAATAACAACTCCAAAAAAGTCCACGGATGAGCTCAGCTGTAACAGGTTTCAGTGGAATTGATCAGTCTTCAATGGAGAGCACCTTCCTTCTGATTTAAAAGAACTTAAACGTCTGAACTGAACCCATAATCTTAAAATGGCATTAAGAGAAACCAATGGGCACTTAAGATTATAAATTTTACTTTAAGGATTTAGTTGCAACTGCCATCTGGTTAAACAACACTAGGTGCAAGATGGAGTAACTTTCAACGAGGGTTTATTTTGTTGTGTGCGTATTAGGAGTAATAAACACTTCATGAAGAATACAGAAAAAAGACAATAATGTGGAATTTTAAACGTATCTCACAGTAGCTTTCCTTTGGCTCCCTATGAATATCTACTTCTAAAATTTGAAGAGGTGCTACAATAGGGGAAGCAGGGGAAACATGGAGCAAAGCTAATTTTGCACAATTAATTCTAACAACATTATGTGCAAGGTGTTTTACCCAATAGTGGGAAATTACCCCTCAGTGACAAGCCTACAGGAAACTATTACCTTTCAGTGTCGCAAACATTACTCAGACTCTGCAGGAAGCCTATCGCTTTAAGTAGCACTTGTTCCTTCCCTTAACCCCCCCACCCACCCACCTTTCACATTTCACAAACTGTTAGGAGTCATAACTCAGCAATGCTTGATGCATTTGAGCTGACATTATTCACAAACGACCTCATGCAATTCAGGACAGAGGATGGATAAAACTAATACACTTAAAGGCGAAAAATACACCATGGCATAATGGGATTTGTTATTAGTCTTTTATCAGAAATCTCCTTTTCTTCATTACCACTTCATTATGCAGTGTTAATCGTTTGTAAATGTAGGATTCTACTGCTCAAACCAAAATCAGCTTCCCCGCTTTCTTCTTCTATTCTGCTTTTAGAAAGTCTCTTGGGAATATTAAGTCTTAGTCCCCAGAGGTATTCTGTTTTCACAGATGTAGACAGCTGACGAACTGGACTGCTTTAGTAACCATAATGCTGCCATTAATGATCTGAACCTCTGTGTCTCAATGGGTGTAAGCAATTCACACAACTGAAAATGGATGTATACTAACTGCTATCTGTTCTTTTCCAGCAACATTTCCCTTGTAGCAGCCATAAACCAAGGACCCTATTGTCTCTGAACTATGTTAACCATATGGCTTGACTTCAGCAAGTTTGCCTTCATAAAAAGGGATGCTTTAAGGAATTAAGTTCTAAGTTGGAGTGTTTTCTTACTAATTAACACTCTTTTATTGCTCTTTCAAATATTTAGAGATAATCTAAGTTTCACTTAATGATACTGTTGGACAAGAGGAGCCCCTTTCTTTTCAGATGGCTGTCTATAGTTTAATTATAGCCCTGTCCTGTTAATTTCAGCCTCACATCTGCTACACCTGCAGACTACTATGCTCACAACGGTGTACCCTTTTATCACATTCGGTAACACAATAATCTGTATTTTACCACACCGACATAGCAATTGCAACCAACTGCAAATACAGAAGGGAGTTTTTAAAGCAATAAAAAATATAAGAGTTACTACAATCTCCTTGCTGAAATGCATAGCCCCATGTTCTACACATGATTTCTATGTAATTAAACCATAATCCCCAAACAATCTGTAATTACTACCCACAGACAGTGGTTTAATAATGACCTGCAACACAGAGAAACAAATGCTTTGGAAACTTTAAACTACATGAGTGACATATTTTTAAAATCAAATTTAAACTTTAAAAGGAAATAATTTTTATTAAGAGTTACTGGGAACAACATCTTCCTGGAACCTCAGAGAGATGCTTCCCATCAGGGTAAACAGATAATACTGGACTCAAAGGACCAATGATTTGACTCAGTATAAGGAACTAAACCTCTGCATAGGTTATTTTTGGTGGTGGAGGGGGGAACCTAATAAGTCATGCATTGCTTTATCTGCGTAAACTATTTCTATTCTGACTGAGTATAACAAGCATTTCAGATACAGCTTGCTGTTTTCTGTACTACGTCCATAATCTTTTTCAAGAATGGTCCCACAAAAAGCTGAAGGGTTGAGGTTTCAAAGGCAGAGACGACTGTCCTTTAGGGTCTTAGCCCTCCATAAAGGGGCATGTCTGGGAAATCAAGTGGGGCTGATGTCTTGACCTGAGATTCAAGGTATTCTGAACCTGCTCTTAACATGCCTTTCTCCCACAATACGTCTCTCTTGTTCCCTTAAACATTTTAAGCCAACCACAACCCCTTCCACGTTACACAATTCACTTTCCTTTGCAAATTTAATGGACTCTGCAAGGTAAGAACACACTGCTAACATAGGCAGTACAGTAACAGCAAAGAGATTCTGCATAACAAGTTTCCATCATCAGCTTCCATGTCATTCACAAGCACAGACTCTACACCAATTGTTGATCTATTTGCATCTGGAAAAGTCTACTACAAGTATAGGTGAGGTCTTCCATGCTAGTGACACCAGATACCTGCTAAGCACAGGCTGATTTTTTGCGGGGAGAGCAGGAAACAAACCTTTATCTAAAATGTTCTTCCAATTTGGACTGGGGTCCTGTGCTGTTTTTCTTCTGAAAATGCCCCTGAGCTTTGCTTTCCTCCCCACAACGTAAACAACACTTGGGGAGTGGGGAAAAGAAGCCAGCAGCCAGGAGGGAGAATACACATTCATTCAAATGTCGTTTAGTCTTCAGTGGAACCAGGCATACAATGTCCTTGTTTTTGTGATGCCCAACACCGGCTCGTTTCCATATTCTTCATTTATGTATGATCTAATCTATTTTTAATATTGACTTCCCCCCAACTCATCCCACGTGCACTTGTTACAGTTCAAAGTATCTATTCCAAAACGTGTAAATAATAATAATATTCTGTAAAAAACATCACCAGAAAAATAACAATAGCATGCAATAGAGAAACCTTCACTTCCAACGCTTACACAAAATAAATACATGAAATTACTAAGAACTCAAATTCTATTACAGAAAGCTAACTCATAAGTACCGAGATAGATTAAAGGAGGATAGGTCTAACAATAGCTAATTAAGACATGCTAGTTAAATGGAACCCCTTTCTTTGGGAACAGTCTACACTTAAATGCCAGTTGATTGGGGGGGGGGGGACAAAAGCATGGGGAGAGTGGGCTTACTAGAAAAAGTGTGATTGGCCACTGTGGAAAACAGGGTGATGAATGAGAGGTTTTATTTATTTATAATAAAATAAAAATGTGTATCCCACTCTTCCTCCCAAAGGAGCCCAGGACAGCAAACACATCAGTGATAAAACAATGCAATTCTTGGCCTGATCTAGCCGAGCTCTTATGTATATCACGTAAATAGTACAGATGGTTTATACTGCCTGCCATTTAGGCTTCACGCACCCATATTTTGCCTTTCTCCCTCTCTTTTTCTCTCCAGTCCTCTTCCACTGCATTTGAACTGGTGTCATTGTTATATAAATGTTTAATAAGAATTTGTTTACAAGTTGAAATTAATGACCCAGAATGCCCAGTGGAAGGAACAGATTCATCAGCGATGCCAATTTGGAAATAAATTCTACTGCCATTCGCAGATCCCACTAACTAGCTTTGAAAGAATACAATGAAGCCGTATCTGTGGAATGTGGAGGGTGGGCAGAGGATGTCATGTGAAAGGTTGGTGCCGGGGAGAGTTTATGGAATGGATGAAATAACAGGGAGGAGTCTCCAGTGATTGGCACAGAAACAAGGAACTGTGTGAAATGATAGGATACGTGGAATGCCAATTGTTTTGTGGGAGAAAAATGTTATTGAGAGGAGGAATAAGAAACCATGGGAAGCACAATTATTTCACCCATAGCTGACACCCTACGTTTAACTCAATATCCCTTCCTGTTACTGTCTGCACCCATATATGTATAATATAGCTCTCCCACCCTGGCTGAGCTTTGTCCAACCTGACATATGCTTCTACCTTACCATCACACATCCAACTCTCACTCCCCAAGCAGCAGTATATATATACATACATACATACATTTTTGGCCATGCATATCTTCTAAAACTTGCTGATGAGTATGCAACACTTACCTCTCAGTTTTGCTACTGAATTTTTTAGTATGTTTTAGTTATATCTGGGCTTTACTGTGATGGTGGTTGAAATTTGTTTATTGTCCTTCATCTGAATATCCCAGGGTGGTTCACAACATTTATACATTCTTAAACATTTATACTGTGCTTTTCATTATACAATAAATTCAAAGCGACTTACATACAAATTTAAGACAAAGCTCCAAAGCCCAACACCTAAGAAACAAAACTGCACAAATCGTAAGTTATAAAACCGTATTTGGGAGGGAGCGTTCATATAACTTGTTTTAATTAATGGTTTGTTTTAGTATTACTATAAAGCACTTTAAGAGGTCGCCTGGATCCCACCCAATAATCAACATCTCTCTCTCTCTTTCAAATATACTCTCCACGCCTACCTGTCTTACATTCTTTAACTCCAACTGTTTATTTTGTAGCTGAAAATACAGCATGCACCCATGGTGTCCCCCAGTATAACCCCCCAGCAGCTATGTTCCAAATACATGATCCCCCCCCCCCAAATCTTTGATTACTGCAGTGCTGTCCATTTACACACATCACCCATTTTCATTCTTCTTCTCCAAGAACAGCCCCACACTGTCTGGTTGTGTACCATAGTACACTTTCAAAAATGTCTGGTTGACGCCTACCTTCCCCGCCCCCTCAACCTTTATTTATCAGCTTTGTGATATCATAACTAACCATTTCCATGCTTTTTGGGGTTACAACTCCTCTCATCAATCCCAGTTTTTCCAAAAATAATTCCAATTTCCTATAAGAAGACCAACTTCCACAGGTCCTTTTTTCGATCCATTGTGTACCGATTCCAAAATCTGGTTTTCTTTTACACCTGAGAACACACTCTTAAGAATTATCTAGCTGCAAACGTCCTGCTCTCACTCAAATAATTAAAACATGCAATCTTACCTTGATACTGTAGTAGGTATGCAGAACAGATACATTAAAAAAGCTGCAACTGTCTTGTTTTGGTAATCAAGCTTTTTTTCTAGTCTCCCACCCTAAACCCAATGTGCCTTTTCTTGATTCTCTCTTTTCAGTTTCCTTGTCCCATGTTTGCTATTATTTTCAACAGAAGCACCAAAAAGGGTGAGTTTAGTGGAGGGGGAAAACAAACCTTTCTATCATTCTTTCTTCAAGCTCTTCATAGGAATGGGTGTACTCCTCACCTAACCAGATTTAGCAGTGATTTGGGAAAGGGTCATAGCTTAATGGTACAACATCTGCTTTACATGCAGAAAGTCCCAATTTTAATCAATGGTATCTCAAGGTAGGGCTAGGAGAGACCCCCATCTGAAATCCTAGAGAGCCACTGCTGACAATTTATGGACCAATAGTTTAACTCAGATAAGTCAGCTTCTTATGCAACTAAATCAGCTCCGATAAGGAAAATTGTATTGAATAGTTATGGTTTTAACAGAGAATGTAAGATGTTTCAGCTATAGATTTGCCTCTGCAGATCATTATATCCTAATCAAGGATGGAGACTGCTTCTCGATTGTTGGGAGAAGGGGAAAAATTTATCTGCCAACCCAATATTTTACCCGTTTCTCTCTTCATTTTCTATCATACAAATTAACGGCTGCCATTCACTTCAACAGGGAAAAGTAAAACAGCCTACACTTGAGTACATCGCTATGGTGGGGGCACAACCTGTTCATTAACTATTAAGTGTCCAAACCAGGTTTTCACAGCTGGAGCCATGTTCCTCCTTCCTTTTGTGAAGGCAGAATGCAGGAGCTAGTAGTATGTTTCCAAAAACCTATTTCCAAAATCCTGCAGGAGTCATGTTCAGAAAAGGAGCAGAAATGAAGTTAGTTTTTCAGTCTTAGAGGGATCAATCCTGTAAATCTTGGCTGGTCTGGAGGAGCTCTTGCCCTTTTCCCAGGAAGGTGTAGGGACACATAAACCACTCTTCTGCTTGGTCTTGATGCCTATTGCAAAGAGTTCTGTGCTGATAGGGTATGGACCAAGAGGTCTGGTCTTGACAGCTCTACTGCTTGGGAATAGGCACAGAGAATGAAGGAAGCTGCATAAAGGACCAGTATTCTTGATGTTCTGCCTTGTTCTCACATTCCCAGCTATACATGATGGGCCTTTCCTGTGGAACCACAACATTCACTATGAGAAGGATTATTTCCAGTCTAGCACAACTATTTTATTAAGCTCCAGTTGAGCCCTGTAGATGAACAGCTGATGAACTTCAATCAAAACCAGGTTATGACTTGGGTAGTTCAGGCCACTTTATAATGAAGCACAGAACATTTCAAAAGATATTTGTTCTGCAAATTCGCAACTGAGGAAAAGCTAACATTTCAGAAAGAAGAAATAGGAGAGATTTATGTCATCACAGTATTTCATCTTATGCCTATGGTAAGCTCTAAAACTAAATTAAGCTGCCCTTCAAAGGCCATAGACAGCAGTCCATTTCAATCCATTAGTTTGGCTAAATGCCTTCATACATTCATGAAGAGAGTCATTATCATCAATCTTCCAGTTATACCGACCAGTTGACTAATTGTTTATGCATGTACCCAGGAAATACTGGGTGTTTCCTCATTGCTAACACAGTTCCAGAGAGAGCTCAGTAAACAGCTAGTCCAGTCTGAAATGTACAAAGATAATGATTTAAATACTCTGCTAAGCAAAAAGTGCTAAATTGCAGCTTTATTTACTTCCCTAGGTCAGAGGTAAAGAATAATTTTGGGCTTCTTGAAATCTCATAGTACACCTTTTTGAGATGTAGTTTTTGGCAGCGCTAGAAATAGGTTGGGTGAGGATTTTAAATTTGTTAGGAAGAAATTAGAGAACCTTAGTCTTTTATATAGACGGTATTACAATGTGCTAATTTAACTACACAATTTTGTGCATTTGAAGTTATTCCTATTACTTTTTTAACAGGGCAAAGGAGGATTGTACTAGAAGTACTTTTATTTTTTACATAGAAACACAGTTTACACACTTATTTACTTACACACACACACTTTCTTACTTTTCTAAAGTAGATTGCCTATAGCTAGTAGAGATTGGGGGTGCACCTTAGTTGGACATTTAACATTTTTGGGCAGGAAAATATGGTATCATTTAGTTACTTACATATTCCTATAGAAACCCTGCTGGCACTAAAGAGTTTGGATGATAAACAGCTAATTCATTAACTACAGTATTTGCTGGAAAATATGCATTAAATAATGCAGTACAGAAATTGTGGTTCTTCTAAGTCCCTGTCTGGAGAGGAAAAGGGGGGAGAGAGAGAGAGACATGCAGAGGCAAGCAATGTCTATGCTGCTTCTAATTATTCCAATTATCACGGCACACTATGAAAACTTGATTAATAACACTGAAGATATTGTTGTGGCAATTAGCCATATGGTTGTGGGACTTTATTCTGTCACGATTTAGCCATTAGCATCTACTTATGTTTGTCAGAACAGTGCATCCGTGACAAGTTGAAGTTCCGCTCACCTTGCTGATTCCCTTGTGAGCAACACTAGAGAACTGTTTATTCCTGGGAGCCCTTTACCAGAGTAAATTTTTCATGTGGCATCAGGTCTGACTGGGGACAAATGTCAAGTAGCTTATGCGACGACCCATCAAGCCTGGCTCTTTCTGCAAAGGTACTTACTAAATTGCTTGTCAAGGCAGACTTCTTTCAAAAAATGATTTGACCAGGAAAATTAGTGTCAAGTGACTTGTACTGAATGTTTTGAATGGTTAGTAATTCAAACAATATGCACTTTTCATTATTTAGACGTAATGAAATGTTCCATTGTGATTTTATACAACTATGTAGCATGCATTACAGTACACGTGAAATGCATACCTACAAGCCCTGGGACTGAGGGCCAAGGCCACCATCACTTCTGACCAGCACAAGTTCGCATGCGTGTTTCTTTTCAATGTAAGTCAGCATATATCAGTGTTTGCATGTATATTCTCTCTCTCTCTGTGTGTGTGTGTGTGTGTGTGTGCGCGCGCGTGAGAGAGAGAGAGAGAGAGAGAGAGAGAGAGATGAATCCATGTGGATAGCTGACCTTCAGGAAGTTTAGGTGAGTCAAGCAAATATTCTGCTGACCTATATGAATCCACTGGTGCAATAACATCGGAAGCATTATGTGAGTAGGCTATGGAAATGGTCAGGAAGAAAAGACACTTAAGTTATTAAGGGAGAGAGGGAGTTAGGAATGCCAGGATTTAAACTGTAGAAATTTCAAATAACTTTTAAGTTCAATAGCTGACTAGCATCTAAGAGAAGAACGACCTGCCTATTTGTTAGTTAGGATATGTCTTAAGAATTAGCCCCAACTTCCTTGTTTGCTTAACTGAAATTTTATATTCTATATGGTCTTATTAACAAACCAACTTCTTTGGTTGAAATAATCTGGTGTGTCCTGATGGATAGATCCTGAACTGCCGCATTTAACCACACCTGGTTGCCCTGGGGATTTTAGCCAGGGTACTGCACTGGTGTACATTAACCCTGGGGAACTGGTTGGAAAATGGCAGAGGGGTGACTTAAGATTCCACTTAAGTTTCTCCCCCAGCCAGATACTACTATGAGTCAGAGAATCATAGAATTGTAGAGTTGGAAGGGACCCTGAGAATCATTTAGTCCAACCCCTTCAATGCAGGAATGTGAAGCTGTCCCATACGGGGACTCCCTGGTGCATACATGACTCTTCTGAAGATCCCAGAGATGTCACAGACTGTGAAAGCAGTGGCTCCAGATGAGGTTGCCTGTCCCACCCCAAAGTGCTGTCACAGAACAACTTAGAAACATTTTGACCTGAGAGGAGGCGAGAGAAGACAGAACAGCTGACGGCTTCCAAGGAAACTGTCAGGAACAGTAACGCTTACAGCATGGTCAGAATTCAGCAAGAATTTATCGTCCCTGATCTCTTCCCACTCCCAGCTTGCCTCTGTGCTGCTACTAATTGTTATTCCATTGGATGCTCTGCTCTATGCAACAGGCATTTCTGTTGCAGGATAGGCCATTTTACACCTTGCAAAAAATGATGCATGAAGTGAAACTAATAAAAAATGTATTTCCACTTTTGCAGGAGTTTCTTCACAGGCATAACTGTGAGAGCTACTATGGTGTCTGCCCATTACAGCACAGAACAAACTCCCATGCAAGTATTTGCAGAACAGCACTAGCACCTATTTTTCCCACTCACAATTATTTTGATCTAATCAATTGTTTTCAGGTAATAACTTTTTTATTTTTACATTAACCCAGCATTTTAGAATTTGAAGGAAATAAAAGGGGAAATATATGCCTTACAAATTTAACTGCTCAGCTATTTTAGAGCTTGGGTCAACTTCAGATAAACTCTGGGAAAAATTCAGCTAACAAGGAAAAACATTTGTAAGTTTCAAGGAGTCATGGAAAACATACTTCCTGATGTCTGAGACTCTGGTGCATATGATTTTGACAGCTTACACTGCTGTACCTGCTCATTATATGGTCCTGTTACTACTGCCAGATATTTTTTGTCAAACAGGAGGAGGTTGGAGGTCTTCAGATCCCATTACACTACTAGAGGTCTTATGTTGACTTGTAAAGCCTTATACAGCTCAGGAGCTCAATACCTTAAGGATCGCCTCTCCCCATACAAACCGACCCAAATCCTGCGATTGTCATTTGAGGCCCTTCTCTATGTCCCCCATCCCAGAGAACATGGGTAGGCAAACTAAGGCCCGGGGGCCAGATCCGGGCCAATCGCCTTCTAAATCCGGCCCACGGACGGTCTGGGAATCAGCATGATTTTTACATGAATAGAATGTGTCCTTTCATTTAAAATGCATCTCTGGGTTATTTGTGGGGCCTGCCTGGTGTTTTTACATGAGTAGAATGTGTGCTTTTTAAAAAAATGCATCTCTGGGTTATATGTGGGGCATAGGAATTCATTCTTTTTCCCCCCTTCCAACATATAGTCCGCCCCCCCAAGGTCAGAGGGACAGTGGACCGGCCCCCTGCTGAAAAGGTTTGCTGACCCCTGCCAGAGAGGTTCAGAGGGTGGCAACCAGAGAACAGGCCTTTTCTGTGGTGGCTCCCCAATTGTGGAATGCTCTCCCCAGAAAGGCTCGTGTGGCACCATCACTGCATGTCTTTAGGCACCAGGAAAAAACATTCCTCTTAATCCAGGCCTATGTCTATTAAATAATCTGGCCAGTGAAAGTGTGTGCGGGAGGAGGGGAGATGACTGTTATTATGAAGGTTATTTTATTAACAGGTTGTCTGCCAGTATGTTTTTTATTATGTTTTTATCATTGATACCAATCGAACATTTTGGAAGTCGAACGGGCTTCTGGAACAGATTTCATTTGACTTCCAAGGTATGACTGTATAGGGTGCTGTGCTTTAGCACACACTTGGCGGTTTCAGTAAACAGGGGATGCCAGATAGATTCTCATGTATGTCAACACTTGACCTAGATTCTCAGATTTTCAAGCAAAATGAGCGATGGAAGAGCCTCCAGTGGTTGAGCACTAAGTTTTGCTAGTCTTAGCTATAGCTAACTAGGTTGCTGGTTCAACCATTAACAATGAAGTAGGTTCCTGGGATAAGGGTAAACTACCGTATTTTTCGCCCCATAGGACGCACCTAGTTTTTTTGGGGGGGGGAATAAAGAAAAACTTTTTTATTTCCCCCCCAGGCGCGGGGCTGGCGTGGGGGAAGCCCGAGCTTCCCCCGACCCCAGCCCCGAGAACAGCCTGCTATCCGCAAGCCTAGGGAGCCCGGCGGGAAGTCGCGCTGGGCTCCCTAGGGCTGCGCAGAGCTGCGCGAAGCCCGGGACTGCAGGCAGCTCTGCGCAACCCTCAGGAGACCGGGGTGAAGTCGCGCCGGTCTCCCGAGGGTTGCGCAGAGCTTCCTGAAGCCTGGAGAGCGAGAGGGGTCGGTGCGCACCGACCCCTCTCACTCTCCAGGCTTCAGCGAAAGCCTGCATTCGCCCCATAGGAAGCACACACATTTCCCCTTCATTTTTGGAGGGGAAAAAGTGCATCCTATAGGGCGAAAAATACGGTATATGCCAGAAGAAAGGTGTGGGTAAGAGTAAACACAACCCCATAGCTCACTTCTGGTTCCCTACAACAAATCCTTTTGCATGATCGTGGCCAGAGAACAACATGCTTACCACTTTTGAGCACTTCTCTAGGTTTTCTGGAAGGTAACCCATTTTATTCATATTTCTAATATCTAGATACCCATTCTAGTCAGCTAGATGCTAATTGTGGAGGGCACCTTGGGCGGGGGGGGGGAATAATTTGTGCTCCAGAGAGGAAGCCCAATTGTGAATTTAGGCTGTTGTGATAGGATTAGAGCCCTACCAGTGTGTAACAGCGTACAAAGAGCAGTATGTGATCTCAGAAGCACCCATGACAGTCTGGAAGAGTGTATGAAACTTGGATGAAGCCTGTGTTCCTAGAATGGCTGCCTTCACAGCACATGAGACAGCCACTAGGACAGGCATAGGCGAACTCGGCCCTCCAGATGTTTCGGGACTACAAGTCCCATCATCCCTGACCACTGGTCCTGTTAGCTAGGGATGATGGGAGTTGTAGTCCCAAAACATCTGGAGGGCCGAGTTTGCCTGCACTAGGACATCATGACTGCTGCCTCCAAGGACTTGAGACTGAATCATAGTAGTATGATTCACCTTTGACAGGCAGGAAGCACCTTCCTTTTGGTAAAGACAAGACTTCTTTGGGAAAGCCATAAAACTAGGCTTGAACAAGAAGTCTCCCTTACCCTGCATTGATGTAATTAGTATTAAATGCTGCAGGATCTTTTCTTAGCTTAGCTCTGATAAGGAAACACATTCTCACTTCTGGATTCTTTTAGGGAGATTGAATTTTCCCGCTGTGGAAAATGGAACACTTAGACATTAGCTTCCCCAGTGCTTCCTGGGGCAAAAACTGAAACTGGTTCAGAGCCTTGAACTCTCCTTCCACAGAACTGCAGAAAGGAAAGGCTTTTGCCTGCACCTTCTAGAGCCCTTGAGACTTGTTCTCGCATTTCTTCTTTGCGGCTGACTTTTGAGGAAGAGAACTGTTTCCTCTCCTTCCTATTTGGCTTATGATTTTCATGTCGACAAGACTAAAGAGGCCAGAAAGAAATAGCAAGCTGAGAAATGTTCCATAATGAAAATAATTACTTTGTCCTTTCCAGAAATTTCTTAATGCCTTCAGCTGCAGAATGCTGATCCCTGGCATTTCCCGGGTTCTCTTGTGAGGTTCATTGTGACTTTATGAGTTAATCACGTCAGGAATAGTCATTTTAGCTCTCATGCCTTTAGGAGTAATTACACATTTAAATGATTAAACAAATCAGGAAAAAATATCTACCGCCTAACGAAAGCAGTTAACGCTAAAATCCTTTTTTATATATTAGTATCACAAGTCGTTTGTAAATAACATGTTCATTTTAGAGATGTAAAGAGTTCTGTCATGCCCTATGAAATAAATTATATTTTACTGGTGCCCGGGTGTTTCATAATTTCTATTTATTTGCTGCAAGAGTGGAGAATTAAGATAGAGTAGTTTATTTCACCAAAAGACTGACAAATGGCTCATTAGATACTTATGGAGCTGAAGCTAATTGTATGATTTTTTGGGGGTATTAATTGTCACTGCCTGCTTAACTAACTAATGCTGGTCACAATTATACTGCCCTTACCCTGCACTCTCATTCAGGTTAAAACACTTTGCATGCTAAAAGAAAAGGGACAATATTTTTTGCTAATGTAAACCAAAACATCACTATTTGGATTGGAAGAGCATGTAGGAGGAGTAACAGAGGATTAATGGTTCCCATTGGAGACACCAATGACAGTCATATCCAAATTGCAGTCACCTCACATCAAATAACAGCTTGAATCACAAATATTCCAAGATTCTACTTTCCCCCCACCCCAGCTACAAATTAAATATAATTTACATTACTTAGGGTTTTTTTTATTTCATCGGAGACATAAGGTCAGAATTGATTGAATATGTACTACCTGCATATAATGATTTCCAGTTTTTTACAATCATGTGCTAATGCTCTACAGTAATGGCCTATGGATGAAGAGACAGATGTACTACCAGTCATTCGCTACACATTTGCATTAACAAATCATCATTTAATTGAAGCCCATCCAACAAGTTTATGCTACTTAAATAAAGTTCCTTTCAATAAAAGATGCCACAATGACACATGGTTGCTAGCTGCAATGAAAGTTTGGTGGGAGGGTGATTTATTTTCAGTTCATAGATTTAGGTGTATATCGAAGATGCATTTATTAATTTGTATTTTGCCGAGAGATAAACCACCTGACAACTAACACAGTGTTCCAAGCTAGTTCCAGTCTGAAATGAGATCATTTACTCTTTGAAATAATTATTTTGTAACACTACAATTTCATGCCTTGCAGGTTTTATCTCCCACACAAATATATAATAGACCATGAATTGTGTGTTAATATTTTTAGGCAAGCTCTAATAATGAGTCTCATATCCTGCTGTTACCAACGTGGACTAATTCTTTTTTTCCTTTAGATGTCTCGTTGCAGACTACAAACTTTGGCACTACAGTTAGAAATCAAGTTGCTTTCCTATAATTTTGATATTATTGTTCATTTTTCTAAAAAAAAATCAGTCTGGGGAACTATTCTGGTAATTTGCATGACTACAAATTTCAGATGCAGAAGAATACTTTGAATTCTATAATGTAAAATTTGAAGGCTGAAAGAACGCAACGCATTAGTGCAACTAATGCTGCAATCCTAGGCACATTTATTTGGGAGTAACCCTCATCGTATCCAGTGGGACTTACTTCTGAGTCAACAAGTTTAGGATTGCAAGGTGAAGTGTTCATCTTGTAAAGATGGGCTTACAGTAGTCTAAGTCTATCTTTTTTTGTTAGCTGCTTTATGCATCCAAAAGTGAGATAAATTTTTGATGATCAAATACAACGTAGTCACCTGTTTTTACCTCTTCCTGTTTTTATAATGCTATTTTACTGTTTTTATGGTAAGACGTTGCAGATTTTATGTTATTTTGTATAATGCTTAGTTTTTATATTAAGAAATTTAGAAAAGCTCTATAAATAAATCACAAAAGGAGCTGTATTTTAAATTAATATTTGATTCCATCTACACAAAGTAAAGATGAACAAAGGATGCTGGCTGAAATCTCGCATTGCTGACTAATCTCAGTGACTTCAATGATATCTGATTAGTCCACATACAAGACTGCAGAGTCACAGTCTATAGAAAGCATATTAATATGAGTTTGATATCTTGTTGAAACTATTACTACTGAAATCGTATGTTACTGCTGTGTCCTTTTAAACATAAAAACAATGAATATACTGCTATTTAAGTCATGTGAAAAGAACAATGAAATGTTTAAAATAAAGACTATTCTGAAGAACAACATTGCAAAATTAGCATGAATGGCATGAAGCAAATGAGGGTGTTTAAAGGCATCTTGTATAAAAAATGTATTTTGACCTTCCTCTGAATTATTTTAGAATTCTCAAGTTTGTGTTTTTTACTTGTTGATTCAAGGTAAAATGTCATCATTCAGTGGAATTAAGCTGGTGTATTTTGCAATTCCAAAATTCACAATACAAATGCTCATTTTGATGTTTAAATGATAGTAAAACAAGATCCCCACACTCATTTTTTTAAAAAACAGCACAGAAATCTCACACAATACCAAATAAACACACATACAAAATATCCTACTGTGTCTTGTCTGTATGTTCTCAATGATCTTTTTATATGCTAACTCTGAATAGTAATTACAGATCTTGTAAGTTGGCTTCTGTTTTTCAGAACTATGAGTTGCACATAAAACATGCATTTTCATCACAACAATTACCATTAATCAAAACACTGAGAGCTAATACCACTCAAGTCCAACCTACCGCTGTGCCTAGCAATATATCAAACTGTCTGTTGTCAAACACTCTATACAAACTTAAACAGCCTATCACTGCAAATAACACAAAATATGCTTGCTAAGTATTTTTTTTTTAAAGTCAAATTGCAATCTTGGTAGTCCATTCTGCAACTGGATTAAGTATATCATCCTAGACAATGAGACATTTTCTGGTTTGTGACAGCATTCGCACAGTGAAAAGTCCCACACATTTACTAGATATAACACAAATATTGATAATCTTTATACATTTATTGGTTTGATTATACGGTATCAGTTCAGAAATTATTTCCACCACTGAATTACATACATGGAATAGCTATATAGTTCTCAGTTATCAGAAATGCCTCTTTTATTACTAGTAATGTCTATCATCAAGGTATGTAAAAACCTGTTCAAATTAATCCTGGGATACTACTACACTCTCATTAGGGAATGGATATTATCAGAAATCTGCATATATGCAAACAGAAATGAATTCAAAGATAAAAATACTTTACCCACCTAAGATCTGCACTAAATCTAAGAATTCATTTGATGTAGCACATAGGGTGAAACTGATACTTCCCAAAGTTTGCTTAGATACCTTGCTTTTCCCAACTAGCAAAATTATCCCGTTCTCCTCATACAGAAACACAACTTTTTATTTCTAACACTGGGAAAGTACTCTGCGCTAGACTTAATCAGTCCGTTTTGCGACCAGCACTCAATAAGAAAACTCGTGAAGGAAGGATGAGGTACAAGTTAAGCTAGGCACAGTGGAATTTAACAAACAGATCAGGCCTTTATTATCAGCAAGCTCCATTATGGATTTGTGAGCTTTGTAAGCCAAGCTCCCCCAAGTATAATTAAAATGTTATTTATGTGTTTGTGACTGTTAACTTCATGTTGCCTCTGCTTGTCCCCCCGCTACCCACACACCCCAATGTGAAATGGCATGCAGAGTTTACAGCTGCAGAGTGCACAATGTGAAATTTATATCAGACTAAAATATAAGAAAATGTTGGAAAAAATAATAAAGAACACGTTGCCTATATTTTCAGTCAGCCTGTGCACACAACTAAGACAAGCTGTAAGATTGAAAAAGAGGTATATCGTAGTCAAAAGGGCAAAACATATTAAAATGGCATATTTTTCACTAGCAAGAATACTATTTATTACATGCTTATACTGTGAACCAGAAAAAGATTCAGTAACTGAGAAAGATGTAGCTTTTCTATATATACTTTGTGCTTCTTTTGAAATCTATTATTAATTGAAATGTAGCAGGAAATGGTTTGCACCTTCAAACAAAGCTGTGTTTTTAAAAAACCCATTTCTGTAAAAAAACAAGCATCTATACATAACTTCCACCATTTTTATTGTTCGCATTAACCCTTCCTGCGCTCAGTGAAGTAACCTTAATATACCCAACACTTTTTCATAAAACCTTAATCTAAGTAACCGTAGGGGGATCTCTTCTCCCCTTGAAAAACTGCAAATAAAGATGTCAGCTATTGAGTATATTTGTGGCGTCTCCAGCAGCTGCTGTTAAATACCAGCTGGTCTAGCTGATTAAAATTACCTCCGAGTTGGTATTATAAAGATGCCTGGGCAGCATTGCTGTATTAATGGATTATTGAGTGAGCGATGAAAACCTTGGCCAGCTGATGCGTTTTATTACAGATAGGCTTTATGATGTGTAATCACTGCAATTTTTACAACTGGAGAAAATAGGAGGGGGGGGCAACGAAAAAAACTCACAGAAACCAGTTTGACTGAGTATTTTTGCTATTCTGCTACCTAGCCATCAGATCATTATTTCCTCTTTGAAAACTAAATCTGTATATTTGTGAAATTAGCACACATGAATGAATTCAGGGAATAGGAATCCCGTACATCATTCCTGATGTACATGAAAAAGACCGAGACTAACTTAACTGTGCGTGGATTTCAATCTTGCATTACCAGAGTCCAACTGGCTGCTTTTCAGTCACGTGATAACTGAATTTCCTTGTATTATTCACGAGGTGGGATACACACAAATACACCCCTTATTCAACAAAGTAGGCTGTATTTTTAGAGCCAATATATATAGCTTCTTCGCTCTCTGTCCTTCCCATAATTATCCCATGGTTTGTTTGTGATGATAATCATGCACTAGGAAAAAGAAAACCTGTTGACCTTTGCAGTGTATGAACATGAGTGTTAAATGGTGTAGTAAAATGTAGTTTACCCTGGGCACAGTGTGTTAGCCAAGAGCCCGTGAGAAAAATCAGTCTTACAAATGTCAGCTTGCTCTGAATAGCTACAAGAGACATACATAGCTCTTGATCCAAAAGAGTTGCTGATGTACATGGAAGGGAACCATGCATGTAGACAGGGATTTCTTGACTGGTTTTGCCAATCTGGAATGTTGGAGGAAACTGATCTTTGCACATTCCTACACAAAATGACCTGATCTACACCTGTCAAATGAATGCAAGTTTTGGAACACAGCCATTTGCAGGATTTCACACTTTCCCAACTGTTGCCACATAATTCTCAGCAGTTTGAAATGTACCAAAATGCACATATTTTGAGAGAAAACATACATTAAAATATTTAAAAATTAGGTATTAACATTCTCTCTCTCTCTCTATATATATATATGATATTTTCTGCTAAAAATTGCAGATTAATATGAAAACAGAACAGAATTATGAATAAAAACACGCAGAAGTGACATGGACTTGAAACAGGAATTTGGCCACTCTTGCTGCCAATAATGCAAGTTACTTAAAAATATAAGTGGTAATTCTACAGACTTTTTATTTTCCTAAAAAAGAAAAGCAGCAGAATTGAATGTACAAGAATACACTGTATATAGAATGAACAGAGACTTTTTGGCATTTTAGTAATCTGTTCTGATACCTACCTATAATTAAGCCTACTAGTTTAAATAATCATTTCTAGCAGTATAGCCTTTACAGATAGTGAAACAGAAATAAAAGTAAATAGGATGGGAACACAGTATTTTCAATGGTAAACCATTTTGTACATGGTGCAACTCAGCTGCACCTTTTGCTCACTGTACAACAGAAGAAGGTTCTGGAAACTACCTGTAAAGTACTTAGTGCTTTTTTAAATAAACAAAAAGCTTTAGTTGTGAATACAAATGTGGGTTTGTATTATACAGGGGGCCTGAAATGTTTAAGTAACCTCTGCTTAAAGGATTGGCATTTATGCTTACTATGCAGTTGCACAATTAATTATTCCAAAACAGTATTTGCTAAATGGGCCTTTATGAAAAGTCAACATGCTTTGTATTTCTCTGCTAGGAAGCTTGCTCACACATTAGAGGAAAGCCATGTCACAGATGCTAGTTGACATTAATTTCATATTCTTTGACACGGGCAACTCGTATCATCTTATGAATGACAAACTGTCAATGGGTGGGGAGGATTGCTCATTATAGTGCAGTCTTAACTACCTTTTTACAGGCTATGAAGAAACACACCTGCCAGTTTGCCTTAGTGTCTTCCTGGGGCATGAGAATAGTGTTTTTACAGCAGCAGTTAGTGCATTATAACCAAGTGAAATAATCTTGACGTGCCATAGATTTTCTAGCTAACGTAAATATGAACTGATAATGCCACATACCCGAAAAGCTACCACCCACATTTGGTACACCAAAACATCTACGAAGATCTTCCTTGGCTTCCAGGCTCAGACACCAGCTTAAGCTTCAGGACCAGTACACCGCAGAATACTTTATAGATTGCTCATGTGTGCTGCACATATCCAGCAGTGCTCCTGGGTTGCTGCACATTAAGCCTCTGGGCTCTTTCAGCAAGTCTCCATGCCTAGCATTCCGCTCTACTTCACGTTCCCTCAAAGCCTCTGGTGGAACAGTTTCCATAAATCCTTCTATACACAACGTCCGGCCTTCTTAGCCCTGACTGTTGGCTCCCATATAGCTCAGTTGGTAGAGCATCTCAAGCTTGTGGTGTTCGACTAAATGACCCTCATAATCCCTTCCAACTCTACAATTCTATGATATCCATTTGAAAGCTCTACTCTGTTTTTTACGTTGATGTTTCATTCATTTTCTTGCAGTGAGAGCTTCATGCTGAGCTTGCATGTTAGCAGTGCTCATGGCTTTGAACACTAGCAGAAACCAAGTTGGGTCTGATGGTCCCCTGTAACATATCTAATGTGTTTACACATATTATACATACGTTGTATAAAGCATACCATGCTATCACTGAGAAAAAAAGGGCAGAGATTTGAACCATTACATTCAGAGATGACAAAGAATCTAAAAGCCCGTGTTAGCATCAAAAGGACTGGCAATGTCATAAATACCTATGCTATATTTTATAGTGCATTAAATGCATGGTTTTAAAACAACATTCAGTAACAATTTACAATTAAAACGTATTGGAAAACTGGGAATACTGCCATTTGTTTTTGTTTCTTCTGATGTGGATAGCCCCCGTTCCTCAAACTGTATGGCTGTTACCTAGGAAACTGCCTGGAAGCAATATAATTGGATGGATTTTCAAAGTGATTGTCAGAATTGTGGGCAGAGTTTCAGGTGGAAGATCCATGGTGCTATCATGGCCTAAGTTCAAATTTCTCCTGTAAAAAATTACAATATCAAAAACTCTTTCTAAGCAGCTCAGATGAGAGATTCTGCAATCATCATCTGAAAAAATACTAAGCAGGCAGAAATGTGTATTTATGTACTGTAGTAGAAGGTTACTAAAAGATCCAATAAGAAAAAAAAAACACTGCCTTGCAGATGTGTATCAAATGAACCATTTGCGATTAAAAGGAAGTGCCAAATTAATTGCATGCAACCCATTTGTTACTTCACCATTTCATTTGCCTTGATACCAAAATATTTAATTTTGTATTATTTTCTCTCTCAAGTTGCTTTCCATTTTTCATACTTTTTTTTTTTAAATGGTGGTGTTTGCATATTTAGAGCCACAACAAGATCATATTATTTCATTTGTATTTCTATAGGGCATAATCTAGAAATTATATAGGATCTCATCTCTTGTAGCAATGTGTAAACAAAGCAAGAGCCAGCTAAAAGGAAAGGAAGAACAAGAAAAATCTGTCATGAACCTGCATCTAAAAAGGTATAATTTGGCTATGTCAAAGTGTCTTCTGATCAATATATCTCCTCTTCAATAACACTGCTTACTTTTATTTTTAGAACCTGAAGTAAAAAACAAAACAAAACAAAACAAGAACAATCAAATCAGATTTCAAGGCTACCATGTTTGCCAGCAAATATATGTGCCTATAAGTTACTTTTAAACAAATCAGTAAGTTGTGATTTCCAAAGAGGAGTTTCCCCTCTTCATTGCTTTATTAGCATCCAGCAAGGGGTATCTCTGATTCACTATTTCATGACCATCCAAAGCTGAGATGTTACTTGGGCCACCAAGGCAACCATTATATTCGTGAAAAGAGTAGGGAGAGGAGGCCCATCTGAAGGAGACAGCTTTGTATTGGAAATGGTGGGGTCCTATGGCAAACTGGAGGTATTTGTGGCAGCTTGGGTGGAAAAGAATGAGGAGGTATGCATCCTGTACGTTGATGGATATAAGTCTTTGATGTGGAGGGATTTCTTGGCTGGATAAAGGGAATTCGTCTTGAATCCTTTTTTGAAGACCACCTGTTAATTGAGTTATTTGAGATCCAGGACCAGAAGTGTTGGTCCTTGTTTGGCATGATGAAGAATATAGAGTGGATGTCAAAGCAGAACTCTACTGGAAGTACCTGTTCTATGGCTCCCATGTTGAGAAGGTATCATATGAAATCCCACACAATGCAATGTTGTCTGGGGCAAGTGACACTGGTGATGATCCTGTAGCCCTGTGATATAATGTTGAGAAATCAGTGGTCTGCAGTTGTATCTTGCCAGGCATTGATGAATGTCTGGAGCCTACCCACACCTGTCTGATACTCATGTCATTGTTTCCATTTACTGGTGTACTGGGTGGGTGGGGTTTGGAGGACCCAAACTTGTTTCCCTGACATCATCTGGGGAAGTGGCAGTGCTTGTTCCAGGATGGCTTGGATTTGTAGTCGTGGTGCTTGCCGTCTAAGTGGTAGTTCCAAAAGAACTAATTCGCCTGGTAAGATGTATAACATGTAGAGTAGCACCTCACATCTTGTTGAGTGACCAGGACCTTCATCTACAGAGGTGCTCCAGGGTCTTTTCACCAAACAGTTTCCACCTACAAAGGGTGCTGTGGAGAAACTGATCTTGTATGTTTTGTCTACTTCCCAGAGTTTCAGTCACTGTGATCTGCAAGTTACCACACCTGCTGCCATTGAGAACACTGTGAACTGGGTGAAGTCCTAGGTGGCTTCTGCCACAAATGCCGCTGACCTGGATATTTTGAGTAGTGTCTTGTAGACACAGTCGGGATCTTGATTCGGTTTTGCAATGTGGTCTTCAAGAGGTCAATGATCTCAATATCCAGGATTTGATAATTGTTGGTTAGTTGGACCAACTTTTTGTATTGTGTGGGAGTATCCCATCCTGTTTTAGTGATTCTCTTGAATAGCCTGGCGCTGGTACAAATTTAGAAGAAGGTTGGGTCTCAGGAAACACCACTGCCCCCTTGGAAGGAGCAGGGGTAGGTTCAGATGACTTAGCATTAAGGTCTAGTGCTGCTTCTGAGAGACAGAGGTGTGGCATATTATGAGCGTCTTGAAATAAGCAAAGAGATAGCTGTTTGTCCACCACAGAACTACCATTCCATTCCCTTTCTTCCACATCCTGAAAGGCAAAGAGGTCAGACCCTATGGAGGATATTGCCCAAGAGCTGTCAGGTTCCCCAGTATTGGTAGATTGTAATGTGATCACTGCAGATGACAGCAGTCACGAAATTAAAAGATGCCTGCTTCTTGGGAGAAAAGCAATGACAAACCTAGACAGCATCTTAAAAAGCAGAGACATCACCTTGCTGAATGGTCCATATAGTTAAAACTATGGTTTTCCCAGTAGTGATGTATGGAAGTGAGAGCTGGACCATAAAGAAGGCTGATCGCCAAAGAATTGATGCGTTTGAATTATGGTGCTGGAGGAGACTCTTGAGAGTTCTATGGACTGCAAGAAGATCAAACCTATCCATTCTGAAGGAAATCAGCCCTGAGTGCTCACTGGAAGGACAGATCCTGAAGCTGAGGCTCCAATACTTTGGCCACATCATGAGAAGAGAAGACTCCCTGGAAAAGACCCTGATGTTGGGAAAGATGGAGGGCACAAGAAGAAGGGGACGACAGAGGACGACACGGTTGGACAGTGTTTTCAAAGCTACCAACATGAGTTTGACCAATCTGCGGGAGGCAGTGGAAGACAGGAGTGCCTGGCGTGCTCTGGTCCACGGGGTCATGAAAAGTCGGACACGACTAAACAACAATGTGAAAGGATTAAGCAGGGACGACGACAGGATCTTGTTCTAGGCTGAAGCATGCAGCAAGGATTAGGCAAGGAGGGCAGCGGTGGATCTGCCTACTTCCAATAATATGCAGCCAAGCAGGGCTTGTGTATGTCCTTTGTGAGTCGGAAGCCCACTGGTGTTGTGTCAGGAATGGGTGTGGTAAAGTCCTGGGTCCCTGTTTGTGGAGACAATGGAGAGGAAGCTGGAGTATCTTCAAAGCCCATAATTTGTCCTCCTCAGAGGGTAGCAGAGTGGGCGGGCTGTAGTTGAGCTGGGTCTACAATGCACAAGTGATTTTTTTTTTCATATTTGATGTGCCAACCCTTCAATCACTTGCTGATTGAGGTTGTTTCGCAGCTGGCCTTGCAATGCCGAAACAAACATCCTGTTTGACAACTGGAGTATGGATTTTATTGGCCATCCAGGCTGAACCCACAGGGTATTGGAAGAGATGTCATGCCTGAGTCAGTCACTGCACTCTGTCAGGTAGGAGGGAGAGGCGGCTATGACCTTACCAGTTCTCCAAGGAGGTGAGCTCTCCTGGCCTCGTCCTGCTGCTAGGCTGCTTTGTCTTTTTGGTGGCCTTGTGGACTGCTGTGGAGTCAGTGTCACTGGTAGAGGCTGGTCTGAAACATCTTTGTTTGATAAGCGGCTGGAGGGGTGACTGTGTTGGAACGGCCATACGCAACCTTCAAGAGGAAGCGGTGGGTCCCTAGGTCTCAGCCGGGCCTGCTTCAGTGTGTTGTACCTGTCTAGCTCACAATCTAGAATCTACATTTGCCATGTGACCAGGATAACAGAGCCATGAGGATGTGGAGAGGCCACAGTCTTCTTCTCTGATTGGGCCGAAATCCCAACACTCTGGGGTCAAGGTGCATGTCCAGGAGCAAATCAGTCAGGCTGCAAAGGTGCCATGGCAGAAACCCCCTGAGAATGATTTTTGGGGTCTTTTTTTCTTGTTTGAGGAGGGTTAAAGGAATTAGGAAAGGATGTGGTTAAGACAGAAAAAGGTGGGAGGTAGTCTGTCTCTTTAGAGAAGGCAAGACTATATGGAAAGAAGAGTACAAAAACAATAGGTACAGGAGAAAAGTAAAAAATATATAGTTTAAAGGAGAAGCTGAATAAACAATCCTAAAGATGAAGAAAAGTGTGGTAACAAAGAGCGATGTGACTGGATCATTGGAAGGCAAGAGCAAAAACTGAATGGGAGCCGCCTACTTCCCAGGAAGTTCTTCTCCTGCCTTCATCCACCAGGTGGAGCCAAACCCCCTATGATGTCAATGGGAAAACTTTATTAAATGTATAAGGATGAGCCCAGGAAACACTTCTATGAAATGGCTGCATTGGCTTCATGGTGCAATTCTGTACATGTCTATGCAGTAGGAAGCTGCACTGAATTCAGTGGGGCTTACTTACTTGAAAGAAAGAGTGTAGAATTGACTTAATTTGCCAGAATAGGCTATACATCGAGGATAATTCTTCAAGATTTTTTTCCCAGCTGGCATCTCCTCTGCTTTCATAGAAAGCAATATCATTGCAGGTAAAATTCAAAACATTTGAAAATTAAGGGAAAAGATAACTAGTAAATATCAGCCCACAAACTAATATTCATTTCAACTCGTGTTTTTAAAATAGCTTTAGAGCCATCATTTTTGTGTTTAATGCATGGGTTATACACATAATAAAGTAAGAATCTTTACCACTGGGAGCAATAACAGTAATTTTAACAAATTATTCCTTTTCATTACAATATGGTATTTTAACTGTTTGTATTAAGTAAGTTTCTCTGCATCTTTCAATCAATCAGTTATACTGATGGGCCTGCTTGTATTTCCATAGTAACGTCTCAAGCTCATGTAAGTAAATATTTTCGTACATACTGTTAAATTATTAGCACATTGTATGCATCAAAGCTGAAAGATAATACAGAGTTAAGTTTTGCAAAGTTTATTTATTGATCTGTAAGAACAATCCCAGTTAAATTACCATAAACCTCAACATCACAACAACTGCTAATCCAGCTAATAGGAATTAAGGGACATAGAAGATACATAATAAGCATCTGGGGGATATAGAATTTATCCCATGAGTGCAGTAAAGGAATCATAATTTAAGAGTGCTGAAGCCCTTGTGCATCATGAAGGTCCTTCCTCACAAGTGACATTAATTGCATAGCCCACAGATGCTTATTATGCATTCTAGATCACTGCAAAGAAAAATATTCATTTAAAATGTAAAGGTTTAATGCTATTTTAAGTATAATGCAACACAGCTGCTTGGTGATGTCACAGGCAAGGCTGAATAACATAATTCTGAAGCACCATTTAGAAGCTCACCACTGGCATAAAAGGTATATAAAAGCACACCTCAAATGTTTAGCAAAGGATGGCACACACTTGTTTTTCGCATATGAAAGATGTGACTGCAGGATGTCTCAACAGTGATTGCAGGAGGCCTCACCAGAACATACTGAAGTTTATATTTATAATGACCCTGTACATGAAGCACACTGAATAGGCAACACGGTTGTGCAGACCTGAAAAACTGGTCTTATGCCTCCCACTGTCACCTGAATGTGTTGTAAGATATCTTTTTAGAAAAGAACAAGTTATTCTTATTAATAAGCTTCTGGGGGCATATTTTAGCAAAACAAATTAAGTTCTCTAACGTATTGTTTTAACCATACTAATACAAGTATGTAGCTGGGTTGTCTAGTGAAGATTTCCTGCAGGCAGTAAGCCGGTTCTTTTATGCAGTGAGGGTTGAAGGTCACATCCTGCAGCAGTCTTCATCGACCTAGTGCTCTCTGGATATTTTGGAACACAACTCCTATAATTCCCAGCCACTATGTCAATGGGCCAGGCGTGATGGGAGTGGGAGTCCAAAATATCTCAAGTGCCCAGTGTTTGCCCTACATAATGTTTTTCTCTTCTTGGAGTGATCCCACAGGTCAGTAAAACACACTTACACACGTCACTACATAACCATGGCAATAACAAATGTCAGAAGGCGGTGCCAGTGTTGGGATGGTTGTGCTAAGCCTCTTCAGAGTTTTTGGCATATCTACATCTGATTCCCATAGATACAGATCCTTCCCATACACGGTCTTTGTTGGGATAATTTTTTGATGCCGATTTATAATCCTCTCCCTGCCACTCATGATCATAGCTCAACTGTGCAGTTTGTAAGTTTACTCTAGGATAACTGAGTAGTGTTGGGCTGGTATTTTCAACCAACAACAGCCACACACACACACACACACACACACACACACAGACAGACAAAGCCAACATGAGTCATTAGTAAGCACAGTTAGCACGTGCTGGCTGTCAATTAGTGTGGAAACAACCCTAATTACCCCCAAACTGATCCAAACTAATTTGCAGGCAAAAGCTGTGTACCTTAGAGATGGTTTTAAGTTTGTCAACACTTGGGAAACACAACTTACATTCCACACAATATACTTCCATCAGGTTATCCCTTCCCTCAGTTGCAAACACAATTCTGTATTGTTCTGCTCCTTGAATGTGGTGGCAGATACTCTTAAGCGGTACTGAGATTCCTAGTCGGTGCAGTATTGGTCTTAAGAAAGTTTTTCTCTAGCGCAGAACAGATACTGAAGGTTTAAATACTTTAGCTCTTAGTTTGACTAAAGCAGGCTCCTCATTAAAGTTTCTATCCTGACAGATGTGGAAAAGGGAAACTCGCTCCCCCCCCCCCGCAAGATTAATGAAAACCATTGTGTGACTCACCCATTCTAAATGGTAGCACAATTTACGATACTGCTTTCACAGAGCAGGATTCCCCCCCCCCCCATTACATATGCTCTTTGTTTACACTGACGTGTGATTATTCAAACCCAACAATACATGCCGCAAAAAAATGAACTGACGACAATCGTACAGATCTCCATTCCTAGTTCTATAAAAGGACTGGAATATATTTCTCAGTCTATAAATGTTAAAAATTATTATCATAATAATTTACTGTATAAAAGCAAATTTAAATAAGATTAAACATATTTACATAATACCAATGCTTTAGTAACACACATTTTTAATATGCAATTCAGATTTAAAACAGAGTTACTGTTTTGAAAAGCTTACTCTTAAATTAGAAATTTGCAGTTTTTCTCCTAGGAGATTTACTAGTCCTAATATGTTCAGGAGAGATTTTCTTGACTATCTTAACTTTATAAAGTGATTGTGGATGCAAATCTACATCCTGTGGACAATAGTGGTGAAACTCTTAAGTGATTTCTAGGGTAAGACCCCCCCCCTAATGTGATCCTTTCCATTTATGGGATTGTGAAGAGAAATGTGTGAACTGGAATGAACACTAAACAACATACAGTACCCAGTGGTCATTTCCAAGAAAATGCCTGAAAACGTGCATTCTTTCTCCTCCCATGTGAACAGACTAGATCACATTGAAGTTTATCCATACAATCTCATGCATGGAGGGGGGAAAGGTAACTAGTCTGCACATACAAATCTTCACTGTATTATCTAAACCTGAAGGGCTGTAGTAATCCTATTTCCAGGGTGCTAAATAGAATGCCACATAATTATCCCAACAACTCTTTCACTTTATTTCATTTATATTTGCACAAGGCAAAATAGTGTCAACCCTGTATTACACATATACACAATTCTGCAAAGATCCACCCAACTCATTTATGCTTCTGATTCTTTGTAGGAAAAAGTATTTATCAAAATATCCTTTTTGAATACGGAGCTAGACTGATCTTCATTTTAGGTTGGGTTGGAGGAAAAGAAATGAATGAATGGACCTTGCTTGCCTATAACAGCAGTTCTGCTGAGGTCCATTTAATTCAGCATCCTGTTTTCCTATAACGACCAACAATACGCAGTTCTTCTAAATACACATGCAAGGATATAAGGCTGCATCCTTATACATTGGCTTGTTGCTCATCTTAGCCCAATGTAGTCACTTAGATTGACCTACTTGTTACCCAACATACTGCTTGCTTATCACTAGCTAAGCACAGCTACATTAGGAATCATTTAAAGCAGTCTTAGGATATAGCAAGTATCTATATATGTTGTTAAAATCATTCTGCAGCCACAAGAGTGAAGTTCCTAAAAGTTCTAACTCCTACTACGGTTTGGAAAAAACTGAGGTCAAAACTGTGAATTATCCTTTTATAGTATGCTTCCCTAGCATTAACACTGTGTGTGAATGGAAGAGACATTCATTCTAGCAGCTTATGATCAGCTTTCACCCTGTGCACTATGATGCACAAAGCTCCTAAAAGAAAATGTTAATATGCTGGTGGCAAACATTTTCTAAATCACAACAGTCCTCAAAGTAAAAATTAAGTTTCATGCAACTTTGATTCTTCTTCTGCTTCCAAAACAGTGCTATCTGATTGTGGCAAACAATTCCATTACAACTGGATTAAAGATACATGTTTTAAGGAACTTATTGCCTTATTTGCCCTTTTTGTGCAATATGACCCACAAATCTCATGTAACTTCTTTTATGTACATCTGTTTTGTTATTTCTTTTTTCACACTAGCAGTCATATACAGTGGTACCTCGGGTTACAGACGCTTCAGGTTACAGACTCCGCTAACCCAGAAATAGTACCTCGGGTTAAGAACTTTGCTTCAGGATGAGAACAGAAACTGCGTAGTGGCGGTGCGGCGGCAGCAGGAGGCCCCATTAGCTAAAGTGATACCTCAGGTTAAGAACAGTTTCAGGTTAAGAATGGACCTCCAGAACGAATTAAGTTCTTAACCTGAGGTACCACTGTAACATCATTCCTGTGTAGCTTAGTAGAAGGATCCATTCTTGTGATCAGTACTGTGAGATTACTATGCTACCTTGTGCAGTCACATCAAAGATAACAATTCAAAGAGTAGGAAAAACAGTCTTCCAAATATCCTGGAATATATTTCTTGAATATTCATAATAAAAACTCACATGGCCAAAGGTCTTCATCTAGTCCAGATTTTCACTTTAATTTCCAGTGCTTAGCAATGTTAAAGTTGGCAGTCTTTTCACCCCCAGGACATTTTGACAAGAGGTGCTATGAAAGTTTACTTGCCAGGCATCTATTCTGACTATATGTTACTTTCAGCACTTGAGACTGAAGGCACATCACCTGCATCTAGGAGTAACATGACAAATCTGTATTCTATCCTCACAGCTACTCAGTTCTATTCATTAACATCTCAGCATATAATTAAGTGGCAAGAGAATAGAACTCAAATGGATACTTCCCATTTCTCAACCCATCTTTCATCCTACTTATATACCAATCACTTTTGACACCATATGCAGGAAAGCAAATTACTGAACAAAGTCTAAATCCATATTTAAGCTAAAGTGGATCAAGAATATCAATTACATTATCTCTTTTCATCTGACACACACGAGCCCTCCGCTGCACAAAAGGCTAAAGGAAGCATACCTGATAGAATTTAGAATACATACAGATTCTAATTATAACAACCTATAAAGGCAATATAAATATTCTGAGTAATTTGTGGGTTTGCTTGTCTTTACTAACAATTAGTTACGACAGCTAACCGAAACCTCCATATTGAGAGACAGTGTATCTTTGAATGCCAGTTGCTGGGGTCAGGATTTGCAAGCTTCCTAGAATGACTGACTAGAGTCTAGACACTGCTGGAAACAGAGTACAGTGGTACCTCGGGTTACATACACTTCAGGTTACATACGCTTCAGGTTACAGACTCCGCTAACCCAGAAATAATACCTCAGGTTAAGAACTTTGCTTCAGGATGAGAAAAGAAATTATTCTCTGGCGGCACAGTGGCAGCAGGAGGCCCCATTAGCTAAAGTGGTGCTTCGGGTTAAGAACAGTTTCAGGTTAAGAACGGACCTCCGGAACGAATTAAGTACTTAACCTGAGGTACCACTGTACAGGCAACTCCCCATTTATGTGCGTTCTGTTTGTGTGAGACCGAGCACACGTGCAGCGCCAGTTTAGTGATCCACTGAGGAGCTTACTTTATACTTCCCATGTGTCTATTCTGCAGCACAGACACAGTGCAACACTTTGGTTTCAAAACACTGCCTTCACTTTTTGAAGTAAATAATAATAATCATTCAAAACATACAATAGCACGGGGAAAAACAGCACAGACTGGTTCACTTAACAGCTCCCTTCAAACTTCTCCTGTAGCTGTGTACCACACCTGCCCTCGTGTTTGTACTACAAGTGCTAGCAACAGTACAAGACACAAAGTGACTCGCAATAATTACTTTGCACTATAACTTATTAGATTTAAGGGTCAGAGAAATTAACATTTAAATACCATTTAATCTAGGGCATTAATCATTGTTAGCTCATATAACTGTACAATTACACTGAATATTCAATCTGTCAGCATTTTATAGGATCTAATCCTTTCATTGACTTTTATTTCATCTGGAAGTAAGACATCTATGCATTTTTATAAGCAGATCGTTTTATAAACACAAAGGAGCAAAATGGCATGTAAAAAGATGGTTTTACAAATATTGCAGATATGGTAGTTTGGGTACCTGATCTATATGTGCATCTTTTGATAAATTGAGGCCTTTGACTGAGGCTCTGCTCTGCAAACCCTCAGCATCTTAAAGTATGCACATGGGGTTGTGGGAAATGATGTTTTCAGCCATTGTGTCCAGGCTTTTGTACCCTCTTCACAGAGATGTCCACCTGTCTCCTCTCTCCTTACCCTTCTGGCACTGTCTAAATATTTTTCGTTTGTTTGCAGACACAACAGCTATTATGCCCTTTGCTTGTTCTACTGGCTTTATCTTCATCTGTTTTTAAAATTGTTTTTATTACATTTCATTGGTTTTTAGGCGCATTTTGGTATTTATTTCTGTTGGCTGCTATGAATGCTTCCGAAGCAGGAAAATGGGATATAATTGTTTTTTAAAAAGGATGAATCGCTGCACTTATGCCAAGCGCAAGGCCCAACTAGCTCTTTCAAGTAAAGTGGGTGGCTACAGCCAAACTCTTCCTCGCAATTTGACTTTGCATACACAAACATTGGCATGGTGCAGGAGGCTCTGATACTGTGCTAACCTATGTTTCCAACCATCCCATCTCACTCTCTTTTGCATTCCCTCACTGTTGATCATGGTCCTTTGCTCACTTGGTAGTTCTGCAAGGATGCCTACGCTTATCTTGATGATAATCAGCAGAACTCCCATAGAGGTGCCAGCCAAAGTAAACGATGTAGAAGTGAAAGGGCTGATGCCACTGATCTCCACGGCCCAGTGTCCCATTCATGTGTATATGCCTTTCTTTAAAGGTAAAGGTAATAGGTAAAGGACCCCTGGACGGTTAAGTCCAGTCAAAGGCGACTATGGGGTTGTGGTGCTCATCTTGCTTTCAGGCTGAGGGAGCTGACATTTGTCCACAGACAGCTTTCCGGGTCATGTGGCCAACATGACTAAACCGCTTCTGGTGCACGGAGGACCGTGACAAGTGCCAGAGTGCACAGAAACACTGTTTATCTTCCCGCTGCAGCAGTACCTATTTATCTACTTACACTGGTGTGCTTTCGATCTGCTAGGCTGGTAGGAGCTGAGCCATAGAATCATAGAATCATAGAGTTGGAAGAGACCACAAGGGCCATCGAGTCCAACCCCCTGCCAAGCAGGAAACACCATCAGAGCACTCCTGACATATGGTTGTCAAGCCTCTGCTTAAAGACCTCCAAAGAAGGAGACTCCACCACACTCCTTGGCAGCAAATTCCACTGTCAAACAGCTCTTACTATCAGGAAGTTCTTCCTAATGTTTAGGTGGAATCTTCTTTCTTGTAGTTTGGATCCATTGCTCCGTGTCCGCTTCTCTGGAGCAGCAGAAAACAACCTTTCTCCCTCCTCTATGTGACATCCTTTTATATATTTGAACATGGCTATCATATCACCCCTTAACCTCCTCTTCTCCAGGCTAAATATGCCCAGCTCCCTTAGCCGTTCCTCATAAGGCATCGTTTCCAGGCCTTTGACCATTTTGGTTGCCCTCCTCTGGACACGTTCCAGTTTGTCAGTGTCCTTCTTGAACTGTGGTGCCCAGAACTGGACACAGTACTCCAGGTGAGGCCTGACCAGAGCAGAATACAGTGGCACTATTACTTCCCTTGATCTAGATGCTATACTCCTATTGATGAGGCCCAGAATTGCATTGGCTTTTTTAGCTGCCGCGTCACACTGTTGGCTCATGTCAAGTTTGTGGTCAACCAAGACTCCTAGATCCTTTTCACATGTACTGCTCTCAAGCCAGGTGTCCCCCATCTTGTATTTGTGCCTCTCATTTTTTTTGCCCAAGTGCAATACTTTACATTTCTCCCTGTTAAAATTCATCTTGTTTGTTTTGGCCCAGTTCTCTAATCTGTCAAGGTCGTTTTGAAGTGTGATCCTGTCCTCTGGGGTGTTAGCCACCCCTCCCAGTTTGGTATCATCTGCAAATTTGATCAGGATGCCCTTGAGTCCATCATCCAAGTCGTTGATAAAGATGTTGAATAAGACCGGGCCCAAGACAGAACCCTGTGGCACCCCACTAGTCACTCTTCTCCAGGATGAAGAGGAACCATTGATGAGCACCCTTTGGGTTCGGTCAGTCAGCCAGTTACAAATCCACTGAGTGGTAGCATAGTCAAGACCACATTTTACCAGCTTCTTTACAAGAATATCATGTCAAATGCCTTGCTGAAATCAAGGTAGGCTACATCCACTGCGTTCCCTTCATCTACCAGGCTTGTAATTCTGTCAAAAAACGAGATCAGGTTAGTCTGACATGACTTATTTTTCAGAAATCCATGCTGACTATTGGTGATCACAGCATTCCTTTCTAGGTGCTCACAGACTGTTTGCTTAATGATCTGCTCCAGAATCTTCCCTGGTATTGATGTCAGACTGACTGGGCGGTAATTATTTGGGTCCTCTCTTTTCCCCTTTTTGAAAATAGGGATGACATTTGCCCTCCTCCAGTCTGCCGGGACTTCGCCTGTTCTCCAGGAATTCTCAAAGATGACTGCCAGTGGTTCTGAGATCACATCTGCCAGTTCTTTTAATACTCTTGGATGCAGTTCATCTGGCCCTGGAGACTTGAATACATCTAAACTAGCCAAGTATTCTTGTACTATCTCCTTAGTTATTCTGGGCTGTGTTTCCTCTGCTGAATCATTTGCTCCAAATTCTTCAGGTCGGGCATTGTTTTCTTTATCGGAGAAGACTGAGGTAAAGAAGGCATTGAGGAGTTCAGCCCTTTCTGTGTCCCCCGTTTGCATTTCACCATCTTCTCCTCTGAGTGACCCCACTGTTTCTTTGTTCTTCCTTTTGCTATGAACATACCCATAAAAGCTTTTTTTGTTGCTTTTAACCTCTCTAGAAAGCCTGAGTTCATTCTGTGCTTTAGCTTTTCTGACTTTGTGTCTACACGTGCTGGCTATTTGTTTGAATTCCTCTTTGGTGGTTCCCCCCTTTTCCATTTTTTGTACACATCCTTTTTTAATCTTAACTCAGTTAAAAGTTCTTTAGATAGCCACCCTGGCTTCTTTAGGCATCTTCCATGTTTCCGTCTCATTGGTATTGCCTGAAGTTGTGCTTTTACTATCTCCCTCTTAACAAACTCCCAGCTATCATGAACTCCCTTTCCTTTTAGTATTACTGTCCATGGGATCTCACCCAGCACTTCCCTAAGTTTTATGAAGTCGGCTTTCTTAAAGTCAAGAAATTGAGTCCTAGTATGCTTGGCTGCTCCTTTCCGCTGTATAGTAAACTTCAGAAGAGCATGATCACTCGCGCCTAATGATCCTTCCACTTCTACCCCACTAACCAGGTCATCAACATTGGTTAGGACCAGATCTAAAATGGCTGTTCCTCTTGTTGCTTCTCCCACTTTCTGGACAATGAAGTTGTCTGCAAGGCCAGTGAGGAATCTGTTTGACCTTATGCTCTTGGCTGAGTTTGACATCCAACAAATATCCGGGTAATTGAAGTCCCCCATTACTACTATCTCCCTTCCTTTTGCATGCTTGGCCATCTGTTCCAGGAAGGCATCATCTATGTCCTCCGTTTGGCTTGGGGATCTATAGTAAACTCCCACAATGAAGTCACTGTTATTCTTCTCTCCCTTAATTTTGACCCAAATGCTCTCACTTTGGCTTTGAGGTTCTAAATCTTGGATCTCTTCACAGGTATACACATCCCTGACATATAACGCCACTCCTCCTCCTCTCTTGTCTGGTCTGTTTCTCTGAAATAGATTGTATCCCTCCATTATTACATTCCAATCGTGGGACTTATCCTACCAGGTTTCAGTGATGCCTATTATGTCATATTTAGTTTGCTGTACCAAGAGCTCAAGCTCATCTTGTTTATTTCCCATGCTTTGCGCGTTAGTGTACAGACATTGAAGTCCATTAATCATTCCCCCGTGTCTCTTATTTAAGGATTTTTTTCCTCCCACCACTAGGTCTGCATGCTGTTTGCTCCATTTGGTCTATGACATTTGGATGATCATCTTCATCAATTGATAGACTCCTACCTTCAGGAGCACTGTCTCCCTCCCCCACATTAGTCAGTTTAAAGCCCTCCTGATGAGGTTTCTGAGATTTTTGGCAAAAACATTCCTCCCAACTGTTGTGAGGTGCAGTCCATCGCTTGCCAGAAGTCCATCTTCAAGAAACTGCAGTCCGTGATCTAAGAATCCAAACCGTTCCTGTTCACACCATTTGCGAAGCCAGCTGTTCACTTCCACTATTTTTCCCTCTCTCCCTGGGCCACGTCGTTCAACTGGGAGGACAGATGAGATGACAATTTGTGCATTTAATTGCTTCAATTTCCTGCCCAGAGCCTCGTAGTCTCTTTTGATCTTCTGGAGGCTATTGCTTGCAGTGTCATTGGTTCCCACATGAACCAAGAGGAAGGGGTATTTGTCAGTGGGTTCTATGATTCCTTGCAGTCGTTCAGTTACATCTTGGATCTTAGCCCCAGGGAGACAGCACACTTCCCGAGACATCTTGTCAGGCCCACAGATCACTGCTTCTGTTCCCCTCAGTAGGGAATCCCTTATCACCAGCCAGAGCAACAGGTGCTCACCCTGTTGCGGGGATTCAAACTGCTGACCTTCTGATCAGGAATTTACCTACGATAAGTGGGCTTGGTTGAAGGAAGGCAAACCAACAAACCAACAAACAAACAGCTGTTCTCTCCCATAACATGCCCTTTGCATAGCACTATTGTTTTCAACATACTTTTTTTTTATCATACTATATTGTAATAGCAACAAAAGCAGTCTTCAAGCCATATGGAGTTTATAAGGAGACGCACATCTGTCAACATTGCTAATTTAAATCCAGCCTAAATGGATAGAGGCTACACAAGTGATTCATTGAGATTTATAAGCCCGTAGCATAATGAATGGATGGCTTCATTTCACTTTTGTATTTGACCTACTACATTTGTTAACTATTTTTGGTGATTTGATAGGGAAGGGATAGCAAAAACCTTCTCAATGTTAGGAGTCCTGTGTTTTTGTGACAGTACTTGGGACAACAAAGACATTTGGTCAAATCTAAACTTGAGTGGCAAATGCCACAGAAACTCACTAGTATATATTAAGGAAGGAAGGAAAGAGGAGAGGCTTCATTCAGATAAAGTGTGCAGATTGGAGAATGTCTGTCGCACCCTGATATTATAAAAACCATGAAGGACTACAGCCATTTGGGCATATAAGCAATACATTAAAAAAACACCCACACACACCCACACACCTGAATAACCTAAGATTGGTCAATAAGCAACAATTTCCCATACCAATGCTCAGCAAAGACACATAATCAAACACATGTTTCAGCACCATGATTTAGTAAGTTTTTGCAGTTTTGCTTATTGTTCATACTTTGATTGGAAGGTACTGTTTTTTATTTATGCTAGCCCCTTTTGGCTCTTAATCTTTGTAAGTCAGTCAGAGACTTTTCTGCAGCAAACAATGAATCAATCAATCAATCAATCAATCAATCAATCAAATAAATAAATAGTAACAATGTGGAATTCCAGCTTCCCGGGATGCAATTTTGCAGAGAAAAATCCAGAGGTTATGTATGATCAGAATACAAATCAACAATTTGGTGCATTAGTACAAGTGGACCATTTCTTTTTTGGTCTGTATTAATCACTTCACATCCAAGACCCTGGAAGCAGTAATTTTGTTCTTGGCACCATTGGTTAAGATACCTCTTACAATAGCAGTCTCAAATCTGGGTGCTACAGTTCAAGAAGCATGGTGAAAGACTAGAAAATTAATATAAACATTTATCCCATATTAAGTCAAGCTGAAGGAATGTTGGCTGTACCCTCAGGAATTATTTGTTAAGGACGGAACTACATTCTTCAAGCATTTTGATGAATGACAGAAAGAGGCTGATGACAACTGTTCACGTCATCTACTAAGGGAAAGCATAAATGTAAATTTGGTATATTAGGGAAAAACCTATTTCAATCATCAACCATAAATGGCTTTGGGTGTTCTCTGTGAGGTGAGTTAGATTGGATCATCATTGCATTTGAGTCCTTCCCAACTCTTAAGAATTGTTCTAATTCCATATCCTGTCCTGTGATTCACAACTTTATCTTATGCTGCCATTGAATATACAAGCATGAAACGTTTCACAATATCTCTTTCCTCTTCCATCCTGTTGGGTAGTAAATAGTTTTCTTTATGCCAAATCAAATAATAGTATCTCTCTACACTAACAAAATTTAGGAGACCACTCAACTTAGTACTGGAAATTGTGTGTGTGTGTGTGTGTGTGTATATATATATATATATATATATATATATATATATATATGTCTGACAGCAGTAGAGACAAAAATAATTACAGTATGCTGATGTTTTATACCCTTTGCACTTTTCAAATACTAGCACACAGTTATTAGAAAGAGAAAAGACCCAGGTAATTTTTCTCACTGCCAATATAGTGGGAACTGACATATCACTATGATATAAGTCTAACTGTTTTGACAGTACTACTGGTAAATTATTCCACAAGTTAAGATTCCAATTGACATTTTGTTACAGTGGTAGTCTACAGTAGATTCCAAAGGACTCTGCACTAATCTGCACACGAGGCTCTAGTTGGGAAATAATTGTTTTAGTAATCATACTTGATAATATTTCTTCGCTTAATTTTTTCCATATTATGCTATTTATGGTGACTTGCAACCCATAGGCATAAGTTAGACCACAGATTACCACTATCTATGCCAATGTCATCTTTCCACATTGATCTGAATGTCTCCTTTACATTCTGCAGTTCTATTTCCCCTACTTCAGCACTGACCTCTTATGTGTATGCTTCCATATTACTAATGCATTATCAAAAAGTGACGGCAATAATTGTAAACCACTCATCAAACTGTGGTATACAATCATGATTTGCAAGACAAGCAAATACCATAGTGTAATAATGCAGACATAGAGACAAACTATATTTTGCTATAAGCAAGAAAGGGAGGAGGTCATTGTAGCATGTGAATAGGGGAGACAGCATATGAGGGCCTGAAGTTTGGTCAAGGCTCATTCACGTAACGTGAAAACATGCTTTGACATTACAGAGGAACCAAGCAATTGTCTTGTGCCAGTTTGTCAGTGTTACACATGTTATATTTTAGCATTTTTAATCTGCCATAAATTGCATCCACTGCAGTACATCTCTATTCATTTTTGTGCTCGTTGAAGCATTATTTGTTTCTTGCTTGTACATAGTTTATGTAAAGTCTGATTAAGGTAGGTTCTAATATTGTTCTTGATGCATCTTATTCAATGCTGTCTAGCCTGGTTTTCCAAAAGAGTGACATTTTGCTCTTGTGCCTTATTCTTAATGAAATGCTCCGAAAGCAGAAAAGCTGGTAAATGTACAGTATTTATAATACAATATTTTTAAGTTTAAATAATGCAATGAAAGCAATATTTGTGAGCAATATCTTGTACTAAACAAGATAAACATTACTAGATATTAAGCATTCATAAGGGATGTAATCTATGTTCATTTATATTTTTTAGGGTGCTTTATTTGCAAAATTTGGAATATGAACAGTACCCATTAGTTAATGTAGCCATCTGTAGTCCTTTGCCGGAGGATAAGCAATGAGCAAGGTGAATTTATATGCTTCAAAAGAACACAGCTGGCTGACGCTGGAATTTCTTTCCTACACACTATGAAGATGTTTTTTACTAAGTAATAACAACAGAAGAAGGACAGCCTAATGTTTCCTTAAGATGAATAAATCTCCCCCAGTTTTGTAGAGTCTAGTCTATGTTTCCTAATTCAAAACTATATTTTAAAAAGATATGAAAATATCAAGAACTTGTTGAACACCTATAGCTACTATAGTCTCCTAATTATGTATTACCACTATCATACTATTGAGAACGTCACTGGCCACAGTTCAAATGTCACTGGTTCCTATAATGAAACAGAAAAGCTGAAGTGTTAACAATTTAGCTTCTTTTCCTGCTTTTATTGTAGTGTTTCTGAAGTGGCATCTAGAAGTTCCTGGATCCAGTAGGAAGGTCAAGGAGGCAGGGCCAATAAGGTCACATGGGTGCAACCAAGGAGGCTACATCAGTGAGGCCAAATTGTTCTGGTTTTCCTCCCATCCTCTCTTGCAAAAGTGTGGACATAAAAGCATTGGAGTTGGATAAGTTCGTAGCACCTCCCTATACTGAAAAATGTCTAGCCTTGGGATGAGAAGGGGTCCCTGCTGTCACACTTTCTAGCGTAGCTTAATGTCACAATAACTATACATTACTCAGAAATCAACTCCACTAAATTCCACATCCACTACATAAAGTAAAATAAATGGAAAAAAAGACTTACAGTCCATAAATCTGGGGAGCAATCTCTAGCCTGTTCAAATGCATGTAGAGTTCGATATCGTGTTTCTTTAGCAAATGATCTTGAATCTGATTTACTTTCGCTACTATAGCAATTGATGGGCCTAGATCTTGTGGTCTAGCAAACGGAACAGGTGTCATCATTGCATCTTTCTCCTAATGAAAGAACAACAACAAAGTGAAATGTAAAATGAAATATACTATTAGAGCACATTCTAATACAACATTTTAGCAAAGGTCCAGTTTGTATGTAACCTGAAACCACAGTTAAAAATAAACTATGGTTTAATGAGAAAAGGTATGGGGCCCATTTCGCTCCTCTGACATTCCTGTCTTTGATATGCTGGGAGGAAAACAAACCTGAGACTGGCTTAGCATTGCATTCGAACCAGTGCTCATGTTTTTTTCTCCAAATAAACCAGGAACAGAAGTCAAGGTTTACTTAGCTTACCAATCATACTTTATTTTGGGGAAACAAACCACAAGTGCAAGTTCACACATAGCATAAATCCAGTCTTTGTTCCCCCCCCCCCTTCCAGCACAGCAAAGAGAGAAGAGGGGAACAAACTGGTCGTGTAATTAGCAGAATGCACCTACACTTATTCTTGTTAAATCATAGTTTATTTTTAATTATTGTTTAATGTGATTGGTAAACCAGACAAATATCCAATTGTTGGAATGCAGATATTACCAACATATTATCTCCAGCAACTGAGGGGTATTTTTCTCATAGACAAACATTCCAGACCAGAATGTCATTGGTGGGTGGGTGTATAAATTTACTCTATGAAGATTGACATCAAAATACACCAAATACACCAAAACAAGGACCATGAAGTGCGGGGGAAACAAACAAAAGTAACTGCTAAAATTTCTTATTTTGCAATGACAGTTGGGAGGTTCCATAAAATCCAATTACACATTCATCTAATGACTAGAAGAAGATAGGCAGAATTGTACAGTCCACTTCTTATCACTTAACCACAGTTAAAGAGATCCAGCAACACTACATTTGCTAAGGGGGCTGAAGGTTTGGGGAGGCTCTCAGACAAGATAGCTGAGGAAAAAACACTTCAAAGATTTTGTTTCAACATGTTTTAGAAATGTTAACTCCTGTCTTATTTCCTATTATACCTCTGTTCTTTAATAATCATATTCTACAAGTTCAAAAAGTACTTGATTTTTATCAGCATGTACCTTTTGACTGTCGTACTCATAGGTAGAAAACCAGTGTTCTGCTGTTTTCATAAGATGGATGAACATAGCACTAAAGACAAAAGTTTTTTGATAAGTACTATGATTAATAATAATACAAATATAATAGAAATGTAACAGAAACATGAAATTATCGAAACTTACTAGGCATCATGCTCCAGATATTCAGGGTTCAAAAGAGCTTTCATTTCCTCACTGCTTAGAATAACAAAAACATGGAAAAGTTTATTTCTGGAAGATTTTAAGCTAAGTTATAGAGGAACTGCAAGTAAGTACAACTAGCCTTTGTAATTAAAAAAGTAACTCGACTGAAGACAAATGAAGTCCTTACTCTCTCTAAAGATCAAAAACAAATTAGCTGCCTTGTCTGCACTACAATGAAGTAACCATCTAATTATTCCAAATAACAAATTACTGGGTGCCACAATGTATTATTTGAATATGCTTGATCCAGAATAATTGATCACTCCACAATCTATCACTGTTCGTTGAAAACAAAAAATATTGTTACTGGTCAAATACACAATTATCAAAGCAGTAATTTATTTTAATAGAATCTATTTTTATCACATTTTAGCAGCAATTAATCAGTGACGACACCTCTTATCCATTTTCTTCTCTGGCTACAGCTCTGGAAGGAAATAAGCGGCGGTAATATGCGCAAAACATGGTTACTTTGAAAAACCTTGACACTTTCTTCCTGCATACATTGGCCAGGATCCAAATCGCTATGTGTGGAACACCACATGTGCCGGCGAATGTCCCATCCTACTTCTTGCTGCAGCCCCTAGTGCATGCTGAAGTGCTTGCATAAAGGGTTGTTTGGACCCTGCCAATGATAAAACACTTTCGTGCAACAGCAGTTTGAATATCCTATGCTGTATATGAAGATCTTCCCCTCTCACCCTGCGGAACAAATGGCTGTTGATATCAGGAATAATTCTCTGCTGGGAGGGTAACTTGCTTATAGGGTTGTTGTTGTTTTTTTACAATCAAGCAGTATATTGATTTTTTTTTTGTTTTGTTAATTTTGTTAAATAAGTAAACAAAACAAAACAGGATGCTGGACTAGATGGGCCTTTGGCCTGATCCAGCTGGGCTCTTGTCTCCTTACTACGTAAGGAGCCTTTTTCCAGCAACAGAATTTCCTACCTTGGGGATACAGAGGACTAAAAGGTCTCTGGACCAGGTTAACAGACCTTTCCTTAAAGGGTAGTACTGATATGATTTTTACCTGCTGTCATGTCATTGTTGAAACATGGCTTTTGACTATTTACATTACATTGCAAACTGCATGTGGTGCTTGTTGATCCACATACGGCTTGAGATCAATACCCTAATAATTTGTTTTGTATGGAGAAATGCAAGAGACCCACCTTGGTTGTGCAGCTTCACTTGCATGTAGATAAGCTTGGTGGTCACAATGCAGAATAAAGACAATTGGTGCTAGGAGTTCATGCATTCCCTACAGCAAAACAAAAATAAAGACTTTATTTCACATGCCTGGGATTTCTACATCAGCACCAATTAAGCAAGAAAAAGTTACCTTAGCATAAAAATGATGGCTATCTAATAGTTTTATTGTAAATGAAACTGATACTAATTGTTTACTCTCCTATATAGACAGGAACTCCATCTGATTTTTTTTTTTAATGGAACAAAAAGTCAGTAGACTACAATTCATTACTCAGTAGTTACATCAATATCTATGTGAATAATTGTTTTACTTTTAAACATTGGGCAGTTAGGAGCTATCTTATGAAGACACACATAGAGCATAACTGAGAACGGTATCAAAAATTGTTTCCCAAAATTGGAACATCAATGACTGCTATAAAGTACAGAATTATTTATATACTTTTAGAAAATGGGATTAGAAGAAACCTAAGAGAAATACATTCCAATTCACTCAGCTAAGATGAAAATTCCTTATCTGCATAGCTTAAAACTGTGATAATGGATAATGTCACATAAGATGGGGCCCAATTCCTTCTTAACCCCGTTAAGCAGATCAGCTAGGCCGATTGGCTAAATTTTCAAAAGAAAATTATTCATTTTATACAAGTTAACCAACACAGTTTCGCAACTTTGGTTATGAACATCTAAAATGCTTCAGAAGAAATGGCAAGAAATTGGGGTACTTGGTTGATGGTCATTTCTTTAATGTTACAGACAGAAATAATTTCCTGTAATGGTTCTAGGGGTTGCTCGTGCATAAACCGGCGCCCCACCTGGCTGGGTTGCCTGAGTGAACCTTTTCTGTCCAGACAGCCACTCGCCCGTGGCTGTCTCAATCGCTGGCAGAATCCGTCAGTGGGCGTTTCTTGAACTTCTTCCAGCACAGAAGTTCTTTGACGCCTAGTCTCCGCCTAGTCTCCCTGCGCGGAAGCCTTCTGCGCAGGGAGGGTGTGGGCAGCGGAGGACCCGTGCTCTCCCCGCAGGTCCCCGGCGAAGAGTCATGGAGCCACCTCGCCGATTCCCCCATCTGCCCCCCTTCTCCATTGGTGCTACGCTGATTTCCTTCCCCAGAAGATGTGCTGCTTCTCTCCCTCCCGGGACGCTCTCCGGAATCCCTCTGGAGCCCTCCCTCTCCCCCTGGCTCCGATGGCAGTTCCCTGACATTTCCCTTCCATGTGTATGTTTAAATGTAAATATTAAAAGCAGAAGGTACTCTGAAAGGTTGGAAAGAGATAATATAAAACCTGTCATTTTTGAAAAAATGTTTAGAATAAAAAGAGGGGAAAGAGTAAATTTGTATATTGGGTAGGCTGAGCATATTTTTTTATTTTTTCAGTTTTAAATTGTCACTATTTCATAATATTAAATGCACTCTTTTGAATACAAAAGAGAAGTTTAAACCTTCTCTAAATTTTGCTCATTCCAGTAACTTGCATACTCAGTCATAAAAATATCTTGAGGTCATATTGGAAAGACTGCTTATGAACAGATATGCTAGGATAAGGCTTCCAAAGGAAAAAGAAATCAATAATGACTGGGCATCTAGTTCCTATAATACCTTTGAGAATCCAGCATTGTTAATAAAAATAAAAGCTTGGCTCAGCAGAAGCTGGTGGGGCATCGTTCACAACTGAACAGGTCAAACAACTATCAGGTACAATGGAAGACTTAGTTTTGATTAGCTCTATTCAGTCATCCTCTTTCACTATTACTTAGCCACATAGAATTGTAGAGTTGGAAGGGACCTCAAGGGTGAATTGGTCTACCAAACTGCAATGCAGGAATCTCAGCTAGATCATACATGACAGATGGCCATCCAACCTCTGCTTAAAAACCAGCTCTAAAGGAATGTGGGGTTGGGGGGACAAAGGAAGGCACCCCCAAGGGCTCCAAAGCAAACACAACTGACTTCCCATGGGCTCCTCCCTTTCAGGGAACCTGAGAGGCACTCCTGGGCATTGCAGGAATAGCCCAGAACTTTCTGTACATGCTCACAGGAATCATTGTACAGCCCCACTGCATCCCAGGGTGGGCACAGAGGACGACCTTACCCTGGAGAGAAGGAGGAGGGGTGCAGGGCAGCGGCTCCATGCTATTTGCCAGGCGAGCAGGGAGGAGCAGGAGGCAGAAGTGCCACAACAGTCAGCTCAAAGGAAGCAGGGAGAGAAAAAGAGGGTAGGCGGAGTTGCTAGGAGCATGACAGGCATTGCTAGGGGTGCCCAATGGCTGATGCCTGGACACTTTGTGGCCTCTGCTATTCCTGCTACTGACCACTTCTTGGTCCCTTCCATGGGTTTTTGCTAGGCAGGCAGGGAACTGCCCACAGAATTCAATGGAGAGATGCTTCTCTTGGGAAACCAGCAGCGAGTGGCAGTATGCGGGCGGCAGCAAGCTGTGCCGCCTCTCTGGATCCAGCTGTCTGAGGCAGCTGCTTCACTCCACCTCATTGTTAGGTCGGTGCTTCCATGATCTGACTGTGGTTCAAGCCTCAGTGAACACCAGGACTTCCTGGGGACCAGATGAGGCCCATCCAACCCACTGGAGCCCTCCCCTGGATCATCAGACTCTAGCTCTTCAAGCTTCTGCCACCTGTTGTCCTGATCCAACTGGCCCCTTTAGGATGTCTCCACAGGGCTTATGGCAGTTATATGTGCTCAGTTCATGTGCAGAAAATGCTCCGCTATGGTGCCACGGCATACCTTGCTTAGCCTTACCCTAGCATTCTGCTATAAAGTTTTCAAACGTGGGTCTCCAGCAACAAGGGCCAAGTGCCAAGCGACCTACATCACCAGGGTAGCTCTCAGGAAGAGGCAATTTCTATTTTGTTATCTGCTGCACTACAGAGCCACCCCCAGAATGGGTTTGCCATTCAACCTGACCGTTAAAAAGATAATCTGGAACATGGCAATAGATAAAATAATGTGGGCATCAACCACATTGTGCTAAGGGGTTAAGGTGAAGGCAGAAATGCAAAAAGAGAGAAAGAGACAACGGTGCGGGTGGCAAAATTGCAATTTTAGTTCCTTCTTTGTAACATTTCTGGCATAATAAACATGTTTTGAGAGAGGAGCTTTCAAAGTTATATGTTGCAATGATACACCAGTTAGGTCTACATCTCATGAATTTAAATATGGCATGTAATTTCTTATAATACAATGACCACAATGTATTTTTAAATCAAATCAAAAGCAATTTGATATACAGTGACATTTCTATGTGCAGTACGCTGTGATGTGTGTTTTCCAGAATATTTTGAATCAGAACTTTTTGGGGGGGGGTGGAATCCTATGCAAATTAGGATAATTCACACAGGATGATTTGCATTAGAAGAAATTCAGCTGCATCAGAATTTTTTGTGATGCCCTAGAGTTTAATTTAATTTAACATTTTTATTTTACTTGTATTCAGTAAAGAAAACAAAATATTTGAAACTGACAAGCTTGCCTTATAATGTGTTTGCAGTTGTCACCCATTCATTGTTACTAATGAATGTATGAAAAGGAAAAATTTCCGTGGAAGAATATGGCACTGCCGTATCACTGATAGTATATACATTTTTGGTCAAAATATATTATGTTGTTCAAATATACAATAATATTGAATACAACTTCACCATAAGGGGAATATGGCCCATCTCTAAATGTTGGGAGTCACAGAAGGATCTGAACGTCTCTCAGCCTTCCTGTGCAACCTGTAAGCACCTCACTGCATAACCTGCTGATCTCATCCATATTTACTCAAAGGTAAGTTACGCTGGGTTCAGGATTGCTTACCCCTAGGAAAGTGTGCTTAGGACTGCACCCTAAGAAGTTTAAGGAACACATTGGATACAATTAACACGAATAACTTAACACAGGCATAGGCAAACTCCGGCCCTCCAGATGTTTGGGACTACAATTCCCATCATCCCTGACCACTGGTCCTGTTAGCTAGGGATGATGGGAATTGTAGTCCCAAACATCTGGAGGGTCGGAGTTTACCTATGCCTGACTTAACACAATAGGTTCAGATGATTTGCAACAAATATTGATTTAGGAACATTTTGATATAATTCTATTCAAAACTTGATTTTCCTTGTGTGTTCATAAATCTCAACTCCTTTTCAGAGAAGGTAAAAAGAAAGGAAGGAATCTGCCTCTCCTAGAAACAGTTATTGCATAGCAATTCTATGAATGTTTACTCAGTAGTAAGTGTGATCACTGGGCCTTACTCCCAGAAATGTGTGCATAGGATTGCAGCCTAAAATGTTCTGAGAAAAGACACAAATCCGATGGATTTGAAGTAAATAGCCCTCCAATCGCTTTTGCAACAGGGGTCTGCTATAAAAAAATGGCAACAATGTATTTGTTGCCAAATAATATACTGACCGAATGGAAATTAAGTTAGCCTTGTGTGGTTTTCAAAGTTTACAGGAAGCATTAACAGCTTTCTGGCAAAGAGCAGCATTTAACCCTTTTTGTTGCTGGGTTGTAGCATCTCTCCATCAGTCTCTGCTAGAAAATTGTTGTGTGATTTGCAGTGAGACAGAGGGGAGTGTGAAGCGTTAAAAATAGTAATTTTTCTAAAAATAGTGCAACCCAAACAAACAGCAGGCTGGCTCTTTCACGGAACCTCCTCTCCTCATCGGATATCATCCTCATTCATTAAAAGCATTGTAAATCCCATGGAGGGCTGATTGCACCCCAGCTTTTCTATTTAAAAACAACAAGGGCCCCACCCACACCATCTATAACACACACACAATTTTCTCTCTTTCAGCGTCTCGAGGGCTTTCCCTCTCCAAAATTTATTCCGACAAGTCAGCCAACGTGCCCTAAGCTTCAGTAAAAACCACTACATCATCAAAACCTTTCCATCAGCCATGCAAAGGTGCAGTAAATGGATGCAGTTCAAGGTTTGTTTGATTGTTGCTGGTGCTGCTCCAGAGCACTTTGAAAACGAAATGTTAGTTATTACAAATGCAGGGTCTGAGGGGCTTCCCTCTTCAGTCGAAGGGGTTAACTAAATAAGTAGAGTATCAGGTGCCACCTTTTGTCTCTCTCTCCCTCCCCTCACACACACACCATCACAACAGGACAGATTCCCTGAGGTTCCCTTCCCTTCTCCATCCCACCCAGGCAAGGAAGGATCTTTTCTTTCTTCAACTCCCCAAAGGTGTGAACTTGCTTTCCTGTCCACAAGGTAGTTGCTGCAGGATCCCAGGTCTGCTTTGCTCCAAAAGGCAGAAGACAGTTTATCAGCAAGCAAGCCCCAGCATCCTCTTGCCCTACTGTCTCTTCATTCTGATTAGTCAGAGTTGTGCAGCAGAAGGCCTCCCATTGGAAGGGAAGCCTGCTCTTCTTACACATCACTGACCAATCAGAACAAACTGCTGAAGCATGTTTGGATATCCACCAGTGGAAATGCTGGAATTTGCTGCTGATGAACTGCCTCCTTTTCCTGACAGATGTTTGTGGCCCACAGTAGTAAGACTGTGGCCCAGTTCTAACTACTATTACAATTATTAATTAATATACTGTTTACTGACAAATTAGGCTTTTAACCTGTATAAACACCGATCAGATTTTATTAGAATACACAATAAAACAATCCCATTAAAAATAGTGATTAGAACAGGAGACTCGGGTCTAGAGACTGCCTTGTATGAACTGACATTGGGAATCACTGGTAACGGTGCCAAAATGCTGAATACGAGGCAAAAATGCTGCTCCGATTGACTTTTTGCAGGATTCAGGCACAAGGTTGGAGTGCATAGGTTTGCAAATGGAGCATAAAGAAGCATTCCACAGGCCTGGTGCCATCAGTGCCATACATCTTGAATATAGGGAATTATTTGAAGCAGTGGCATTAAGGTATAGCTTAATGAGCTATCCCAGCTGTGAGTTATACATTAATTAATAATCAATTAAGTAATAATTAATTTATATATAGCTCACTGCTGGGATAGCTGAGTCGCTAGAGCATGCAGCTCTTTATTCAGGGTCATGGGTTCACAAGCCCCACGCTGGGCAAAAGATTCCTGCATTGCAGGGGGTTGGACTAGATGATCCTCAGGGTACCTTCCAATTCTACAATTCTATGGCTCTCTGATATTATTAGATTGAAATAAGACAGTCAACCTATCCAGTAGAATAATCAAGGCCAATGAAGTCAAAGCAGGAAGTGGCACTGAAATTAATAAAAGTTAAAAAAAAACCTTCAAATTTTTAGAGCACCACTCTTTACTGTTGTAGTTAAAATCTGTTAGTTTTTAAGTGCAGTTATTAATTTATTCAGTACAAGTATTCAGCGCAGATATATTTAGTGTTTTATCCAGTCTCTTTAGCCCTAGATCAGCCATCTTCTAAAATCACTGCAATGTGGAAATGACACTCTTCAAAAACAGAGGTGAAAAAGTTTACTTTGTTAACAGCCTGTAGGCTCACGAAATTGAACCTGTTCTTTTATCTGCCGATGTTCATTTAGCCCACCAAGCAGTCTTTATTAAAGCAGAGGCACAAGGCAGTCAAAGTTCATTAATACCATTTATATAATCTCTGCAGTTTCAATTAACTCAGCAAGACATTCTACAACATGATAACAGTCTCATTAATTCAATAAAATCCCATAACTATTAACAATATGGTCTATGTTAAACGGGGTGTCACCTAGAACAAAATAATAGCTTTAACAGCTTGTGAGGAAACTCAAAGTTTTTTTTAAAAAACTGATTTGACTAAATACTCAAGCCTTATGCAGTAAGGTATTATTTTTTTGTAAAGGATCTATAAGATTTTTCAGCACAAGAAGAAGACAGTTAAGCTGTACCAAAGAAGGAAATATTATTTGCCTATTAATTTACTCAGAGTGTGGTTCTTGTGCTACTCTCTCTTTCAGTAGAAATTTGTTATATTCCCTGAAAACAAGCAAGTTGGGTTCATCTCTTTAAGGAATGCCCCACATCACAGCTCCTCAAGGCAATTTTCAATTATTCATGTGACTAATGGGTTGGATCAAATAAGTCCGCTTCAGATAATATTTACATAGACAATATTTTACCTAATATTTTCCTCATGCTTCACCAAGTTATAATGTTCCAAGTACACCATTTTTTCATATACTCAGCCAATGTTTTATATGGTTGGATAGCAGAGCGAAACCAGGCTGGGTTTATTTCTTAATCCCACTAACAATCTGCATGGGAGGTTATTGTGTGGGATACCCAACGTGATATAGCAGCTACAGAGCTGGACTAGGACCTGGGAGACCAGGGTTAAAAAATCTCACCTCAGTCATGACGCTCATTGGGTGACCTGGGCCAATCACCATCTCTCACCCCAACCTAACCCATAGGGTAGTTGTGAGGACAAGATGAGCAGGGGGAGAGCTATATATAGCATCACAAAAATGTAAGAACATAAGAAGAATTTGATGGACCATCTAGTTCAGAAGTCTGTTCTCACAGGGGACGAACAGATGCCTATGGGAAACCTGAAAGCAGGACCTGAGCACAAGAGCACTCTCTCTTCCTGTGGCTGCCAGAAACTGGTAAAAGGTAAAGGTAAAGGGACCCCTGACCATTAGGTCCAGTCGTGACCGACTCTGGGGTTGTGGCGCTCATCTCGCTTTATTGGCTGAGGGAGCCGGCGTACAGCTTCTGGGTCATGTGGCCAGCATGACTAAGCCACTTCTGGCGAACCAGAGCAGCGCACAGTAACACCATTTACCTTCCCACCGGAGCGGTACCTATTTATCTACTTGCACTTTGATGTGCTTTCGAACTGCTAGGTTGGCAGGAGCAGGGACCAAGCAACGGGAGCTCACCCCGTCGCGGGGATTCGAACCGCCAGCCTTCTGATCGGCAAGTCCTAGGCTCTGTGGTTTAACCCACAGCGCCACCTGCGTCCCATCAGAAACTGGTACTCAGAAGCATTACTGCATCCAATCAATAGCCGCCAATAGCTTTCTCCTTCGTGAATCTGTCTAACTCCATTTTAAAGCAATCTTGGAAAATACCATTAACATTGAGGACTGTGGACCCTATATTTTAGTGATTTTGTTCCTACAAAGAGGGCCTATTTCAGAAGACAGTGCTGGGAAATGCTCAGCTTTACAGGATTTGTGCTGCAGACTCTTTAGCAGCTGTATGAAGCTACTCAGGCATCTCCAGATTTGGTCTAAGGTGATATCAGTTAGCAGATGAAATCAATCTCTATTTTTCTTTTACATTTAATTCAAGTAAAACGGCAGCATTGCTTAACCGGTGTCTGGGATGAGTAGTAGACTAGATGAAGGGACTAGATGAAGGTCAATAAGAGTAAGTTAACCCTAAGCAGCTAGACAAAACCAGATTTTTTAACACTAGGAATGTGTTATTGAGGCTTTCCCCAACCTGATGCCTTCCAGATATTGCTGGACTCCAGTACCCATAGGCCCCAGCCAGCATGGCCAATGGTCAGGGATGATGGGAGTTGCAATCCAACAACATGTGGAGGGCACCTTCCAATATACCTGATTCAGAAGGTAGAAATCTACAGAACAGAAGGTATTATGTGTTGTAGAATAGCTGGGAACAGATATGCTTCACTGTATGCATTTAAAGTTAAACTAGCTTTGTTGATAAACAACTTCTACTCAACTATACAACTTAGCCTTTGGCTGTGAACATTATTTTTCTTTAAAAAAGATGCCGGATAAATTCACATTCAGACATTTCAAGGAACTTACTCTGGAAGAATCATCTTAAGATTGTTAAAATTCATCCGAAGTGCATGCTCAGCTTGAAAGCTTTTCTATTTTCAACATGACATACACTAATTAAAAAGATCAACTGAATTTACAAATGAATCCATTTGTATCATTTCTGCAGGCCTAACATGAACACTGCTGAAAAGTCTCTTTCTCACTAGTAATCTGTTTCAAACTTTTTTCTGCAAGTCTGCGGCACTTGTACACTATTGGTAAATATATCCTAAATTGCTTGCATCATATTCCATGGTATTCTCTTGTTCCATGGACAGACAAAATGCCATTCATTTATTTCTTACTTGACTACTTGATTGCTAAAGTTGAAGTAAACAAGTCCATATTTTGGGTTGGATTCAGGCAAAGTTACTTACACTTAGCTCTCACTGAAATGAATATGAGTGCAGTTAGGTCACGACTAACTTATCCTATTAATTTCAGTGAGACTCAAGATAAACTTATCCAGTTCACCTGGGAGTAAGGTTTACTAAATTTAATGAGATTTACTTCTGAATTGACATCTATAGGAATCTGTTGTTAGTCTTGATCTACCGGTAATCCATTTGCAGAAGATAAAAAATTGTCCCTTTGATACATATATTTTTAATTTATGAAGAGCAGCAGAGAAAGCTTTCATTAGTTAATAAGTAATAAAAAGTTTTTAACCTTTAAAAAGTTGGAAGTAGGATTTAACAGCATTGAAGAAAACAATCTGAGGGAATGTCTTATCTTGAGCAGGGAGCATATGTGCCTGAATGGTTTGCTTTCTTTACCACACAGCTAACAAGCAGTTCTTTGATTGCCTGAGCCATCACACACAACTTTGGAGATAATAAAACCTATATTATTGTTCAATCAATTGTCAAGCGTGTAGCAGGGAAAAAACGTTGAGGCAATGGATACCACCTGTACGATAGTTTCATTACCTGTTTGTAAAGTAACTGCTCATTTTCCCGAGCATAACAGAAAAGAACATCTGTAAGAATCTTTCTCACATTCTCTTCTTGGAAATACTGCATTTCAGGAAACCTGAAAAAGAAAAAGGAAAATATATCACTTATACATACACCACAATGCTTCCTAATATGTCTTCGGTTTCCTGATTCCCAGTCTTTTAAAAAGCAGTCTTACAATCTTTTATCTTTCTTCCACTCCACAAAGCTCTTACAGGTATCATATTTATTTTTTAAATATTGTTAGAAATGACACGTTATTAACTATATTACTTAGAATATTCCACTGCTTTACACAGGTGGATTTCTGAGAGTGATATCAGCTGTGAGCAAAACTGCATCGACATGTGATTTGTGTGAGATACAAGTGAAAGAACAGCAATAAAGAATAAAAATATCAGTTATATAAGGACACAGTCAGACATAGAATGATGGCAGCCTTTTCACATGTACATGGAAGCAAGTTCAACAGAAATAAATTGTGTTTGTTTCCAAGCAAATGTCTGGTCAGAATCAGGGAACAGGGCAAGTAGAAGATTCAGAAAGAAAATCTCCCCCTCTCTCCCCGTGAGTAAAATGAATTCTAAGTAAGAAGCAACTTTGTGAGTTCCTTCAGTTAGTTCACGAAAACTAACCAGTCATGTAGACCTTGTAAATAGTAAACTGAATTCTATGCCAAAATGAGTGTAACATTCTTTTTTACAATGCCTCCATTAACTAGAACAACTATCCAAACTTTAATTCCCCAATTATAACTTAGATAGTTATATAATCTTAAACATCCTGAACTATTCCCATTTAAAAACAAAAAATACCATCTGTGAAAATTAACATGAAAGCATACTTAGATTTTAATTATACATCTAACAGCATAAATGCATTTGAAAATACTGCTTTGGCACTGTCATACAAAATAAAGCAATAAGGGTTGTCAATATTTCCTGTGCATTGTTTTATTTTTTGCCTACCAATTCTATAAATGGAAAAGGTATAAAAATGAATTTTGCATTGTAAAACTCATGCAAACTATTTTCTCATCTCAAATAACAGTAAAGAGTGATGCTACAACTAGAAAAGTAACATGCCATATAAGAAGTAATTGAGATGAATTGGAGCTACTCAGTGCAATCATTGTTCTAATGCTGACAAAATATTTTACGGAACTGAGTTCCAGCTTTGATAAATTCCTTAACAGGAATGACCTTAGGGCTAAAGAGATGAAAGAATAATTACAATGGTAATAAGGAACGTTTTTAAAAAGCATCTCCGACAGTAGGAAAGTAATACACAAAAATAGAAATGCTAAATTCCTCTGAATGACATTTCTCACTAATTACACATCACTTTTTATTGATTAAGTGTTAAGAATTACAGAAAATCATCTGTTCAATCTTGTATTATAAACATAATTTAGTCACAAGATCTGTCAGTTCCTCTCATTCTTTTTTCTTTCTCACTGAAACCATTTAAAACACGCAATACCTCATAATATTAATTTATAATGAACCCACTTCAATATCTCCAAGATGTCTCTTTGGGATTTGAAACCAAGAGAGACAATATTCCCTTATTTATCTAGATTATTTTGAATACTGTATTTTTCTTGAAGTGCCTGTCATTCTCTTGGGCAACCATCATGCCCATATTGTATCCTCCAAAGAACCGCTCAAAGGTCTTACGAAGACCACATTTTACCCAAAAAGTGATTTAGAACTTTGAAAAACGATTTAAATAAATGTATGGTCCTGCGTGCTGTATCTGGCCCACTACGCCTTTTACTGAACTCACATGCATAAGATCTGCCAACAAGTACCAGCTTATCGGTCAGATTTTATTTTGGGAGGTGAAAAAGGGAAGCAAAAGCTGACCACCATCTAGTTCCAGGTGTTCCAGCTGAGGTGGCCGTACCCTTTCTTACCCTTCACCAAGGGGCTACCTAAGTATCCTCTTGTCCTGAGGGAAGGAGAGATTGAGATTCAACCACCACCTTGCCCTAGCTTTCAAAAAGACTTCCCCCTTGTAAATGTCTTAGAACCATAGAATGGTAGAGTTGGGGGGCACCACAAGGACCATCTTGTCCAAACCCCTGCAATGCAGGAATCTTTTTGTCCAGCGTGGGGCTCATTCCCACGACCCTGACATTAGAAATCTTATGCTCTACCAACTGAGCTATCCCAAGCTATTGACAGTACAGCATTAATTAACTGCTGCTGATTGTTTTAACATTTTTATGTAAACTGTTTTCTGAGGTCCACCTGAAAAGCCGTATATAAATACTTTAAATAAATATAGAATGATAAATAATACCATGTAGGTGAGCCGGATGTTGCCTTACGGCCAAAGGTTGTCTATCTACAGCAATGTTTCACAACACTTACGTTCTTGTCACATCTTGTTCAATCATTCCTCGAAGTTCTTTATCTTGGAAAAATTTGTTCCAAAGACTCTGCAAAAGGGCAGACATTCACACAAAACATGGAATAAAATTGATGGTCTATGTAAAAAGTTTGTATAAATTGGAAGCATGTTGCATTTGGGCTGCTTAAAAGAAGGCAATATTAGTGAATATCAGACTTTGGGAGGTTTTCACCTTTTGATCAAGCTGCATTTTTCAAAAAGCCTCACACAATTTTTTTTCCCTATCATAGAATCTTAGAGTTGGAAGAGGTCCCTGAAGGTCCTCTAGTCCAACCCCCCAGCAATGCAGGAATAAGCAGGGGGCCCATATGGGGATCAAACCCACAACCCTGACATTATCAGCACCACGCTCTAGCCAACTGAGCTGAATGTCATGGAACCTAATATTATCTTATTTTTAGTTTGCATAAATACATCAAAACATTAGAAGTTGTAATGCTAAATATTTCTGGTGTGTTTTCTGCATTACTAAATGGTGACTTTTACATGCACATATACTTTACAGGTTGTTTTCTATGGGGAAGAGGAAAGTTGCAATGCAATGATGTCACACCACATGCTCTGTATCCCTAGACCATAGGTGGCTAATCTGTGGACCTCCAGAATTAGCTGGACTCCATCTCCCATCATCCCTGACCGCAGGTCATGTTGGTCAGGGTTGTTGGGATATAAGAGTCCAATAATAGCTGGAGGGCCACTGCTCCTGCCCTTGACTAGGGAAAAGAAGAAGAAGAGGAGAGGAGAGGGAAGACTTCTTTCTTTGATGACAGCCAAATGTCTCCTGCCATGTTTAAATCAACGTGATGGTGAATCTACAACAAAACATTTACAGAGCCGCTCAATAACTATATTGTCCAATTAAGGCCAACAGCCATTCTTGAGATATTTTTACAATTCCACAGCTGCAAACATTTGCAGAAAGCCCTGATCAGTATTCATGCAAAGCTTAAATAAAATGGCTTAGTTCACTAGAAACTAACAGAAAGCGAGAAGCTTCCCAAAATGTCTGTGGGTACGTGGTCACTGGAGAGTCCAATATTGCCCTCGAAGCACTGTATGTTGCTTTAAAAATAATATGACATGCTAGTTCAACATGCAATGTATCAACATTATTGGTTCCACTTGATATTCACTGGAAGAATTAATCATGGTATATTCAGCTGTTTTTAAAATTGCAGAAATGTTTAAATAAAAGAGCTGATGACTAACATTTATTTTAAATGAATAAGAACAGGTGGCAACTCTCGGAGAGAATGAAACAAAGTCCCAGCTCTGATCTCTTGCTCATCAAGACATCATCAGCTGAAAGTGATGAATACTCAGCATGCTCCACTTTTGGAGAAGAGCATCTTCAGCTCCTTTTCGTCTGTTTAGAGATGGTATATCAAGTGCCATAGGCTTGCTTCACTTGGCTACTTGAATAGTGGACCTAAAGGTGAATTTGAATAGAGGCTGAACAAAAAAAATTCACTAGATGCAAATAGGAAAAAGAACATCTATAGCTTGCATAAAACTGTGTATTTATATTGGGAGTGAGTTCACACAATGCTGGCTGCTGGATGATGCAGATACTGCAACAGGCTTGAAGGATTAAACACCCCCCTTGCTTAATGGTTGTCAACCTGACATTAGATGCTTGGGCCCTCAAAAAATCCACTTAGGAATCTTTTGAAATTGGACCCTGGTCTATGTCAAACTTTTAGATGTTGAATTTCTTACTGATGCTGACTCTGAATATACGCTGCCATTTGATTTATCTATTTTTTCTAGCTAATCATGTTATAGTTCAGCAGTAGCCAATGTAGCATCTTCCATATGTTGTTGAACTCTCATAAACTCGGATCATTGGCAATTATCTCTTATAGTCGTCATGACTAACTTGTCCCACTGATTTAAGTGAGGTTAAAGCACGTCTAAGAGGAAGGCACATTTGGCAAATCCTCAGCATGATCAACTCCCGCTCGGAAACCTATGTCCCCACTGTGGAAGGATGTGTGAATCCATAACTGGCCTCCACAGTAACCTATGGACACATTGTTAAGACCATATTCATGGAAGACAATCCTACTCAGTTACGAGTGATCACCAAATAAGAAGAAAGCATGACTAATTTAATCTGATACAACCCTATGATTTCTATATTTTTTCTGGTTTTAAGTGTTTTTATTTCCTTTCCCCCCTTTAGATCTTATTTCCTATTTTGATGCTAGGTGTTAAGTTTGAAGGGTTGGCTGATAGAATATTATTTTTTTACATGATGAATGTACAGATCCTTTCCTACTGAAATTCCCAATTCAGTCACATCCTTGAGCTACTATCCACTTCAGGCAACTATGGGAACAAACAATAACTCTGTGTTTGTCACACCACCATACAGTGTCACAAGTACTGTGAACTATGATGGTAGGCCATGATACTTTTAAGATGTCTACTGTGTTATCTAGTGCTATTTTTCTTGAAAAAGAGGTGCCAGAACTCACGATGACTGCCTCCCATGTTCTCTTTAGAATGGCAATAGCACCTACCTGAAAGGTGTCAGAACTGAGTTCTGGTGAATTCCAGGTGACAAAAAGCCCTGGTGTTATGTCCTTTCCTTTGGATCAGGAGAACGCATGTTAACCACCCAAACTGACACTATTTCCTTTGACTGTGACATCTCAGCTAGCTGTACAATGCACACACTCTACCCGATAATGTAGTACAAAGCAGTATTACCGAGTTCACCATGAGAGCAGGAATTTTGCTCCTCGAAAAGAGAACAACCCACAAGCTGACATGACCTGGGTTGCAGCATTTTCAGAAAAAGAACTGTTCGTGTCTAAGGTACCAAAAGACACTGCTGTTCCAGCATTTTCAGTGTCAAAATAATAATAACAACAACAACAACAACAACAACAACAACAACAACAACAACAATAATTTATTATTTGTACCCCACTCTGGGTGGCTTCCACAGAAACCAAAAATACACTAAAATATCACACATTTAAAACTTCAAGGCACACTAAGCTGTAACCTCATTTCATCTCTTTTGGATTAGCTGTCCATATCAAGGATACTTCTACTCTTTACTTGATGAAGAGCATCGGAGGTTTTATTGCATGCTCCGGATATAATATAAAAGAAGTTATAATTACCCCTTCATCCTGTGAAAGTGGGTTGTTGATCATCAAGTCTTGTTGTCCAGCTTTTCGAGGATTTGTAATATGCTGTGAATAGGAATTAAGACCTTTAGATTCTCTATTAGACATGTGGAAAATATTGAGGCAGAGGGAAGGAAATATGTCTGGATTCAACTTACTATTTCTTTAATCTTGTTATACAGTGTTCTTAATTTTGTTGTTTTACTGATCCATTGATTTCTGTCAGAGGGGAGAACATTCAGAAACAGCTGCAGATCAATGAAACATTGGTTGGTTAGAAAGACAAGCGAGTTATATTGACGTAGTGACACTTTCTAAACAGAATCATATTTGTAATTTGGAACTTGGGCATTTTGTGGTAGGATATAGTAAACTGAAATAACCGTAGTGTGCATGTTCAAAGGATTCACTGAAAGGCATCTGGCAAAGATGTTAAGCCCTCAAACAGGATCCTCTTTAATACTTCTCACTTGTGCAGTATCTTTGGTATATTATGCATTATATTGTGCTATCTAATGTGATATTGTAAATAAGTTGCTTCAACAGGTTAATCATATATTCTGACAGACCATACCTGCTTCACTTGTCAGCTCCACAGGCACATTGTCTGTTGGCAATTGACCTGAGCAGCCCCTCCTAATTTGCTTAACCCAATCCTATAGGAAGGTTGCTTAGGGTTCTTATAGTCTCATCCCACAAAAAGAAAAGGATATACGGAACTATTTTAAAAGCAGGGATAACTGATAAATCCTGACTAAAGATCCTAAAGATTAGTTGCACTTTCAGTGAAGAAATATGACTTTGATAAAAAAAATTCACAATGAAGCATGCCTAAGTGAAATATAATTGACATAAATCCTTCAATATGAACAGTAATTTAGTTGTAAGGTATTTCAAATCATTAATTGTTCTGTGAATTATAAAAATCAACAGAAGAACATTGTGATGGAATCTTTCAAAATTCAGTTGACTCTTTACATCAGCAATCTTCAAGTGCATCAGGTAATACGTTGGTATATTACAACTACAAGCTGTAAATAAATATTTTCTTCTTACCTTCCAACAAACACTACGGAACCTGCTGCTTCTCAGCTGCCCATTAATCCCCTTCAGCCGTATTGTTGCCAAGTAATTGTTGTTTACAAATAATTCTTCCCATTCTTTGCTACATGGAATGAACAGGGGGAAAAAGAACTTTTAAAAATTATTATTAAAGACTTAGCTGACTGTGAAGCAATATAACATGAAGTAATTTTGGGTAAACAAAAGGAAAGGAAGTTTTAAATGTATATATTTAGCAGTGTGCTATTTCTAAACGCATGGTTGTCTTTTTGGACACATTTCTTCCCTGGATTTAATGAATATGTAGATCACTATAATTATGCCAGCTACTGAAATTCATAATGTCTGTGGAGGCTATTCCATTTCCTCTAAAATGTTGGTACTGCAGTTCAGTGAATAAACAAGAAAAATGAATATTAATATAAGCACATTTGGGTTTCAACCATAGATAAAGCAATACCTATTTGAAAGAATACCTAATTTCAAAATATGGTACAAGGAAGTATAGTGTTGACTGTTATTTCTGCACATGACACATTTGCCTAAATGAAGCCTCTTTTCTACATAACGTCAAGCTGGGCAGTTAAGCATAATAGAAGATGACTTCTGTTAACTTTTAGTGCTGTTTACTATTGCAGTCTCTTCCACTTCTTTCTACATGATCAGTCTTAAAAATTTAACAGGTGCTAGAAAATTTTTAAAAAATAAATTTTAAAAAACCCCTCACTGTATAAACTGTTAAAGGCAAGCTTGAGTACCTTGCAGTACCTACGGCTGACTAGATAAACAACCTAAATATGCCTCCTAGGCACAAAGACACCAGGGGCCTAACACCTGTGCTTCATTAATGTACAAGTAAATCTACTCTACTGGGAAACAATTGGAAATTAATTGTCCCAAACCATTTAGTGAATTTGAATACAAGAATTAAACTATATTTTCTCTATTTTCCACTGAACTGAATCTCTAGAACAATACCACCCACCTGAGGATCTAAAGTGAAATAGCCCAAAGACTTCCTTGAGTCACTGAATTAACAAATATAATTTGAGTAAAACAAAAACAAAGACAAAGGCAAACTAAAACTTCTTCTCACCAGGTATTTACATAAGCAAAATCAGAGATTCCTTGGTTTGTGGGAGAAGGTGAAGGTAGGTCATGAAGTAAAAGCAGGCTATACCTCAGTTGCCACATTTGGTGAAAGTTAAAGGTTTATGGTTTTTCTTCCTCAGATAAGAGTATGAATGGTAACTCAGACCAAACATTGGTTACAGTTCTTGATTTGTGTGGAGCAAGACAAACCAAGAGACTGGGTTCAAAAATAATAATAATAATAATAATAATAATAATAATAATAATAATAATAATAATTTATTTATACCCCGCCCATCTGGCTGAGTTTCCCCAGCCACTCTGGGCGGCTCCCAATCAAGTGTTAAAAACAGTACAGCATTAAATATTAAAAACTTCCCTGAACAGGGCTGCCTTCAGATGTCTTTTAAAGATAGGATAGCTGCTTATTTCCTTCTCATCTGAAGGGAGGGTGTTCCACAGGGTGGGCGCCACTACCGAGAAGGCCCTCTGTCTGGTGCCCTGTAGCCTCACTAACTCAAAATGGTGCCTCAATGCTAACTTAATGCTAACACAATGCAAAGTGGTGCCTCAATGCTAACTCAAAGTGGTGCCTTAGCAGCGGAAGGAGGCAGCTACTATCGCCTTTGCTCCTGACCTGACCATTTGCTCATTCATGCAAAAGGTTTGCCTCTGTGTTCCACAAGAACCAGGTCACTGCTAGGATTCCAGACTGGGCAATGTACTTGTTGGGCAAAGTAATGTGCAACTCCTAGAAAAACTTTTGCAGGCTAAGCTTTGTTCTGATCAAGCAAATACAATAGAATAAAGAATCCAGACATATGTTTAAAAGAATTGGGGCATACATCAACATACTTTACAAAACTATTCTGATCTGATAAACGACACAAAAGAAGAAAATGCGGAAAACAGAAACCTCTGTTGCCAGCTATTTGTTCTGTGGAAGGAACAAAACACGACTAATAAAAATGTGTGCTTTACCAAGTTTTCTACCTAGAAAAAATGTTTTTTGCACAGCATACTGTCTGAAACTTTTATGGGAAATTTAGCAGAAATGTAAGAGTTGCAGATTAGTAATGCCAGCCAGAGACGTTAAAGCCTGGCCTCAGAAACAGGAAGAGCTTCAGCATTAGGACTGCAGGTGCCAAGATCAACCAGATAAACACTGTTATCTATAATTACTTCATTTTTAGCTTAAATCACAGGTAATGAGGGAACTCAGTCTCGAAAAGGCAATTAAGAACTGTACACAGTCTTTCTGCTTTTTGTACAAAGAAAAATATTTTAGAAATTGTTCAAAGATTGATCCATTTTAATTCTCCTAGATTTTTTTTAAAAAATAACATTCAAATAATTACTAGCAGTACAAAGGCAAACAGTTTACAAGAGTGTAGGACATATTTGTTACTGACATTGGTTAAAATAATGACCCACAAAGCCATACAACCATCTAGCAAAATTAAAAATTATCCAATATATCATTTAAGTATCCCTGGTATTTTTATTATGTGGTCATTTCATAATTTTCATAAAACTTTATATACAAATAGTCTATATGTGCACATTTAGCAACAAGAAACCAGTTATTCCTCATATACAGAAACAATCTGACAAGTTAAAATAATCTCATGCTCTGTGAGAAGGCAGGTGAGGGGCCATAGAATCGAGAAGAACCACTCCATGGTAGATGGCGGCTGTCTGCCAGCAGAATGGCACATCTCCAGGACAGCAGTGAAAAGCTTCACTGATGCCGCTGTCCCACTAGCAATGTCCTGTGGGTGGTGGGGGTCAAAATAGGACATTCTGAAGGTGTGTCAGAGGAGACGACAGCTTTACAGGATCCTAAGCCCCTTCACTCTCCCAAAAGGTTCCACAAGAGGCCTCAAAACCATGTTAGTTCTGAAGCTGGCATAATTTATTCCCAGGGAGCGGGGAGAGAAATGGAACAAGGGAGGTCACTCACATCTCCCACCCTGACCACCATGAGTCCCCAGGGATTTGAATAAGGCAGTTGCTTCCTATAGAATCTGTGCTCCCTGCTCCCCTGCAATAGATCACTCAGCTAGTCTCTCTGCTTCTCCAATGCTTAGAAGTCTTAAATTTTTGGCAAAGGAATTTAATAAACAGCAAAGAGTAAAGTGGCTTTTAAGTATCAATGTTCAGCATATGGTTGTCAAGGGTTGAGTATGGAGGTGATGAAACATCTCCCCGCCCCCCTTAAATTGACATTTCTCATCTGATTGACAGAGATGGGCATTTCACTCCATTCAGATAATGGGTGCAAATATCCAGAACAGGGAAAGCCAATATGCTGCCCTTGAAATATTTTGGGCTATGACTCCCATCATACCTGACCATTGGCCATGTGGCTGGGTCTCATGGGAGCTGTAGTCCAATATAAATCTGAAGACTACCACATTGTCAGCTTCCACCTTTCTATATCAATGGTAGCCAAAGAGCCAAACATGAATAAAACTGGAACTACTTTTGCCCCATTGTCACAAATGTAGGGCATGGGATTAGAACTGAATCTGATGATGTGACCTAAACACACTAGGGAGCAAGCAATACTGAACACAATATAATCCACTTCTGAGTAAACATACACAGGATTGCACTGTAAGACACTAAAACTTTATATGTTCATAAATCAACAAGATGCAGTCCCCAAACCATTTAATGTGCTGGATACTAACAAGAGACAATGGGTTGCCAACATTTTTGGACAAGTGAGCAACAATTTTAAATTTTGAGGGTTAAGCCAGAGTCAGTCACAGAATGGCTGCCATGGAAGCATCACATAACACAATATGAGAGAGAGAGATTGCTGCTTCTTTGACCCCACACCCCTGGCCCAACAAGATGAACCCACCACAGGAAATATGGATCCTGGTTACTAGGAAAAAAGGAAGAATGAACTACAGAGATACAAAGGACTTATTTCAAAGGAATAAGATGAAGCAGGAGAAGTTCACAAAATGAAAAATGAAAGCTGCAGGTATTTAGGACCTGAGGGATTCCTACTGCCTGCTGTCTAAACCACTCATTTATGGATCATAGCTCTGGCTTCAGCTTTCTTCTGAAGTCAGGTACTTGAAGACCAAGACTCAGGCTGCTTTCACATCTCTGTGTTAATGTGATCTGTGGGTTGCACAGATTCTGATTTTCCATGTGCCCTTTTGTGCACATTAGTTCACCCATGGGAACTTTCAACTGAATTCTATTTCAGTGTTTCTCATCTACGCTAGTGGGCTGCACTTGATGAGATGTAACGGCACTGTGTGTTGCACCCCAAACCCCTCTCCCCTCAAAGACTACTTCCCAACTCTCCCTAAATTCCAGATTGTTGAGATCCATTGTGGGCATATGCACATATATTTGTTTACCTGTGCATGTGGCATTTTTATTTTCAAGATACAAATGTTCTGATATTTCAGATTTGCACAGAAAGTGAGTTTAAAAAGTGCACAAATGTGTGTGTTGTGGCCAGACCTACTAAGGAATGTTTCACCAACAGAAGGTGGGGTTGATAGATGGCACTCAGATAAACACCACCACACATGTAAAGCAAAAGAGGTGGGTGAAATAGACAAATTGTTTGAATAGTGTCATGTGATGCAATAGTTGCAAACACTATTCTCTGATAAAAAGAAAAATAACTTTAAAATCTATTAACCGCAGAGTTACTGAAAGATTCTGGCACCTTTGTCTGCTACAGGATACTTGAAACTAAAATTCTAGTATTTGCAATCATCTGCAGACTCCCGAACTACTAAACTTGGCCAACAACTTGCTTGTGGTTCTGCAGCAGATGTTCTTGCTTTTAGGTCACTAAAAACCTTATGGACTAGTTTCACTCTCCAAGGAGGAAGTGCCAGCATGATTAAGATCTGAAAAAGAACAACTCAACACCACCAGAAGCATGGTGCCATTTATCTGTCAATTTCAGTCACACTGGCACAAAGATGATTTGAGCTTGGAGTTTAAATGAATCCTGATAGCATTATTGCAGTGCATTACTCAGGCCCACTGTGCTTAAGAACTTTTAATAAATATTTTAATTCACACTCACTTTAGTAATGAACAATGGCCATCTGTGTGTGTGAGATGGTACTTGTTAAACTTTAAAAACCCACGACAAAGACATTAACATAAAGCACATAAGATATTAAAGGAATGGTGGGATTTATCAGAATAAATGGAGCTGTTTTGAAATTATAGCTACAGAAGAGAAATGACTCCAAAACACCAGTTATTATTTTTCTATTTACTATTTTTTAATACTATTTTTTGCTTCTTGGAAAAACTTCCATGAATGCTTCCACTAAAGTGGTTTGTAAAAATAAGAGATGAAGAGGCAACTGCTCCAGTTTTCTGGTTCTTTCCCTCTGTTGACAATATTAAAGGTCAAAGGCAAGAAGCAGCTCTTTAGCTCTCTCCATGAAGAGGTGTTGCATGTAGGAACTGTGAAATATACTTCAGTACATAACAAACTGGTTCCTGCCATCTCTGCTTGTCCTAGAAGGAGAAGATTCTTAAGCACCAAGGTAATCTATGGCAGTGATGGCTCCCTGCATGTCCTAGTCATAGAAACCAAGTTTCTCCTGGATCTACTCCGTACTCGGGTTCTAAGCAAGGGAGCAACAACTATGTGATTGACCACAATAGCAGAGAGTTAACAACACATATGGTGGCACAAGGTGGGCTGCTCATACTGTCTTCTGTCTCTGACCTTTGTTTCATCCACTACTATCCCTTTAAGGCAGGAGACAGAGTCAATCATACTGCAGACATGAATGGCTGTATTTCCAGGTCTGCCATTTCTCACATGTCTGTGACTGATGTTACTAGAACCCACTAGAATTATAAGAAGGCATTATAAGAGAAGTCCTCTTGTTTGAATGGGGTAAGTAACAGGAAGCAGAGATCAGGAATAAAGGGACAGTTCTTTTCCAATGGAGGAATGTAGAAAGTGCTGATGATACTAAATTGTTCAGGGTCATTCAAACAGAAATGGATTGTGAAGAGCTCCAAAAGGACCTCTTCAAACTCAGTGAATGGGCGGGGAAAAGGCAAATGTGATTCAGTGTAAACTAGCGCAAAGTGAAGACTGTCAGAGCAAAAAAACCAAATTTCACATATACGCTTATGAAGTCTAAACTGGCAGTGACTGACCAGGAACGAGACCTTGGGGTTGCAGTGAAGACGTTGATTGAGTGTGCAGCAGGTGTGGAAAACGCAAATTCCATGCTGGGGTCATTAGGAAAGGAATTGAAAATAAAACTTCCAATATTATAACGTCATTAATACAAATCTGTAGTGTGGCCACATTTGGAATACTGTGTACAGTTCTGGCTGCCTCACCTCAGAAAGGATATTGTAGAGTTGGAAAAGGTTCAGAAAAGGGCAGCCAAAATGATCAAGCAGAAACTTCCCCATGAGGAAAGGTTGAAGCACTGGGGGGCTTTTTGGTTTTGATAAGAGACCAGTAGAAGGTGACACAATATAAATATATAAAATTATGCATGGTGTGAAGAAAATGGTTCAAGAAAAGGTTTTCATCTTCCTTCACAACACTAGAACTTTCGGACATCCAATGAAGCTGAATTTTGGAGGACAGGCAAAATAAAGTACTTCTCCACATAGCACATAGTTAAACTATGGCATTCACTCCCACAGGAGGCAGGGATGGCTACCAACTTGGAAGGCTTTAAAAGAGGATAACAGAAATTCAAGCAAGTCAAGGCTACCAGTAGCCGCTAGCCATAATGGCTAGGTTCTGCCTCCACAGTCAGGGGCAGTATGCTTCTGAATACCAGCTGCTAGAAACCGCAGAAGGACAGAATGCTCTTGTGTATGCGTCCTGCTTGCAGGCTTCCCATAGGCATCTGGTTAGCCGCTGTGAGAACAGGATACTGGACTACATGGGTCACTGGCCTGATCCAGTAGTCTCTTCTTATGTTCTTAACCCTTTCCAAAGGCTGCTTTTTTGTCAGAGCTCTTCTTTGTGCTAACATTATTATCTAATTTTATTGCAATATGCTGAACAGGTGTTTCATAAAACAGAATCATTCTCTGATGCACCTGGAGATAATTCGGAATTGTAGACTAAATCTGTCCATTTAATTGGGAGGGAAATACTGCAATAATTTAATAAATATGGACAAGGGAGAGACAGAAAGAGTAATTCCTCCAACAAACATGCCAAAACTCAAGCACTTCTCTCTTCAGCTTGAAATTTGTGTTTATACGGTGACATGGATGATGTAGCATACAGTCCTCTTCCTAATTATACAACCAACATAGATCTCTCTCCTCCACTCTGTGGACCACAGGTTTTAAGAAGCAAGCAAAAGGGGAAAGCTGTGGTCCACAAAGTGGAGGGGAGAAACCTATGCTGGCAATAATCCCTGCCTAGTCCAATGTGGATGGTTGTGACAATGTACAACAAGCAGAGCAAAAATCTCCATGGGAACTTGCTGTAAAGAAGTGACAAATCTAGATCTACAGAGAAACCTGATGACCCCTTAGTCACCCAGCATAAAAGGTTATGTGGGACAGGGAAACATAAAACAGGTAGAGAGGAGAAACATGTATTGGCTTTGCCCCTGCCTAAGCTGTAGCACTCTGAAACAAACAGCACCCTAAAATGGAAGGGTTCTACTACTCCTGCCCCCTAAAAATGAACATGGCTGTGATCATTGCACCAGGAGCAGGGTTGAAGGGAAAGCAAAAGGAGCCATATACAATTTTTTTATGGCTCATTTCCCTTCAAAATAAAGACCACAATATTTCTAGGAACACTTCCACTTTTAAGAAAATAGAGGAAAACACCATATTGCTTTCAGTCTGGTTTGCAAACCAAGTGGATCTACTCAGCAAGGATACACATAATTATGAATACAGTTCCATTCACATGTGCTAGCATTCAGTTGCATAAGTGATCCTTTACTGAAAAACACTGAGACCCATTGTTGAGACACTCAAGAAGCAGGTCCTCTCTTACATTTTTCTTGTCTCATGCTGGCATGAAACTCATGTAACACTAAGACAAACCATGAAGTTGAAGTGTGAATGAGCAAGCAGAAAGAAAAGAAAAGCAGCTAAGCCATAGTTTGGCTGAGTGTTGCATTCAAACTTAGGCCTATGGTTTGTCTCACTCAAACTGTAGCTGGGGCTTGTTCTTGGCTCAACACTTGTGGCTTGCTTGGAGCAAGGACAAACCACAAAACTGAGTTTAGCTGTAGTACGAAGCCAAGCTAGTCTAAGTTCTAGGTAGCAACAAGACTAGGTGAGGAGCAAAGCAGCCATGATTTTTCCTCTGACTGCCTGGGCGCTTGCTCGTTCACACTTGGCCATGGTTTGAATTAGAGTTACGTGTGAACTGGTTATGAGGTGGACTTGGAAAATAATGTTTAAGTGGGATCAGAAATAACTTCTAAAAAATCATCCTTACAGTGCTAGAACAAGAGTGAAACAATCAACTCCCAACTAGAAGCAAGTAGAAAGCCTGCTGCACCATTCAGTCACCAATTCCTGCCTTGATCTACCCCTCCCACCTTATATAAAAGGTAAAGGGACCCCTGACCGTTAGGTCCAATCGTGGACGACTCTGGGGATGCGGCGCTCACCTTGCTTTATTGGCCATGGGAGCCGGCATTTGTCCACAGACAGCTTCCGGGTCATGTGGCCACTAAGCCACTTCTGGCGAACCAGAGCAGCGCACGGAAACGCCGTTTACCTTCCCGCAGGAGCACTACCTATTTATCTACTTGCACTTTGACGTGCTTTCGAACTGCTAGGTGGGCAGGAGCTGGGACTGAACAACGGGAGCTCACCCCGTCGCGGGGATTCGAACCGCCAACCTTCTGATGGGCAAGTCCTAGGCTCTGTGGTTTAACCCACAGCGCCACTCACGTCCCTGGTCCCACCTTATATACACATTGTTTATTTGCCTGATCCTAGAAAGACCACCTTAAGAAGATCCATATTAGCTTGAACATCCTCTATTACAAGTCTTTCTTACAGAGTTCTGCAAAGCACTATTAACTTGGATGATACGGGCATAATTTAAATGAGCAACATTAAGCTAGTAAACTATTTTCAAGGAAATAGGAAGAAAAATAATTTGGAAACAAAATTATATTATGTAAAGCATGAGGTGTCAATATTTAGTAGACTATTATGCAAAATAATGCATCGAAATCATAACTCAGTAAAACAAGGGATATTAATGTTAATACTTATACGTGTTACACGTGAAATATAATTAACAGTAGTTAGAAAATCCTTAAAGAAAGTTATTTTGTCCTCAAAATTAGATTCTACAGAGTAAAAAACAAAAGCCTAATTGTCCCTCTCCCCAATTAGTTATTCATTAGTATATATTTTGGGGGAAAGCTGTTAAATAAAAGAAGTTAAAAATGCTCACCTTCAATTTTATTTCATAGGTCACTTTTATATCATCTAATAAGATAATTAAAAACATGCAAGCAGCTGGTACTGTGGCTAAACAGATTAATGTAATAGTCTGTAGTCATATGTGCTGGCAAGAGGTTCAACTCTTTGGCGAGGAGAAGGTCAGCTGCCCTTGGGAAGGAGAGAAAGACAGTATTTCTACTTTCTAGTGGCACTGTATTGCCAGCATTAAGGATGGAGCCCACCGTTTGCTGACTAAGAGAATTACCATTCTCAGGAAGTATCAAGGGCAAAAATTGCCATTAAAATGGATAGTTCATTTCCTCAAATTATTAACTGTGCTTTGTATTTAGAGGTTCTAGCAATCACACACCCACAGCAAATGTAACAGTTTCAATTGCAAGTATTAGCAATCCGCCTCTTCCACCAGCAGTTTGCCAACTCTCAATATATTCCTGAGAGGGTCTTCTTCAGGTCCCCCTGCCTTCAGAGGTTGATGTCTGTGAGTGAAGACCCACAAGATGGATTTTTCAGTGTTGGCTTCCAACAAGAACTTGGTTGACTTGACAGAGTTTGATATATTTCTACTCATAGGCAAATACCTTTTTTATTTCCCCTGGCCATTTAGCTGTTATGTGTGGTTTTCTTTTTTCTTTTCTTTTTTAATACAGTTCTTCCTGCTTTGCTTTTGTTTTGTTAAAAACCCTGTACAGGGTTGCATGTTCATGAATTCCACTGAAATCAATGAGATTTACATATACATAAATGACTGTAGCTATTGCTTCTTCCTAGTTTGACTTTATTATATATCAATTTGAAAAGAAACATTTTCAATATATTTTCCACCGTTGCTGTGATGACACTGTTATGGATTACTGGTCAGTTCCTTTTTTCTAAACCATTACATTTTTCCACAACTATATTTTACTTTAACATTCACACATTTTTGCTCATGAAGTTCTTGTCTGTTCTTTGCAATGTAATTTAGAACTTAAAGCCAAACAATTTGCAGCTCGCCTCATTATATGTTTGGAGCTACTTCTTACTGAGAATAAAATATTCATTTCACACCTTAAATACTGTAATGCTACTTAATAGCAGTGTCGGGTCTGCCAACTATTAAAAGCCAAGGCTTTCTTCTTCTTCTTTAATATACCATATGACCTAGCTCTATCATTTTCGCTTTCTAATTGTACCAATAAATTAATACTGTGCTGCAATAATGGCCGGCTCTGATTTATGATAAAAATGGTTTAGTATTATTTTAGCCAAGTCGTTCTTTATCACTTACTTTCAAAGCACAATTATTATTCAGCGATCTTGTAACCAAGAAGCCTTGGGGCTATGGCACCTGACTATGTGGCAATCAGCAGAATTTAGATGGGGGGGGCACTAAGGCTCTATTTTCTGATTATCCAGAAAGTTGGACCCAATTTGACATTAATTATACATATCAAGTGCTATGAGACCTACTGTTAAACCAACAAAATTCAATGTGTGCTGTTGTATCCTGTCACTCATCTGTCTATCAAATAACTTCTACATCTCTATTTAAGAGTCCTACGGTCACTTATATTTTGGAGCCTCCACTTCTTGACAAAATAGTAATCTATGGTTGAAGATAGCAAGACCATAACTCTTGTTTTCTCCTTTGGAAGCTAATACAGAAAATATTTTTTTTTAAAAGATCAGAGAAGTCAAGGAAGCTATTCAGTTTGTGAATTCCTGTTCTCACAGAAACATTGTTCTTGCAAAAGACAAAACTTTTCTCAGAGGTCAACTAACATACGCTACAAATCTGTTGGATGTTCAACATATGCTCAATGTTCATGGATTCTTCTAGTGTTTCTGTTCAGATACTACAAAACACTTATTCAATATTGCATTCATCACTAAAATGCTATGAAGGCTGCATAACCAGGCAACACCCTTTGATGTTACTCATACCAAGACCCCAATCTCAAGTGTTACATGTCACCTTCAAGTAAAACCAGGGTTTATGATACTCCAGCAGAAGGCCTTCAGCCACTGCAAACAATTGTAATTCTTTCTGAAAACACCAAACTTCAGCATGGTCAACAGTCAATGAGTAACCCATGGCTTTATTGGTTAGCAGTTCAGGTTCATATGATAGGCAGAGCTGGCATCAGGACCTGTCATTCTTGACAGGTCCTCTGTACCTTGGGCAAGGTACTGACAATCTAATCAGCACCATGCAATTGGATCTACATACAATGCTCCTGATCCAGCACTGCTTTAATTATGGGAAATTAAATTACTTCCTTGACCAGGCATGGCCAAACTTGGCCTTCCAGATGTTGTTGGCCTACAACTCCCATCATCCCTAGCTAACAGGACCAGGGATGGTGGAAATTGTAGTCCCAAAACATCTGAAGGGCCAAGTTTGGTCATGCCTCTCCTAGACTCTGCAACCCAGCAGTATTTGGAGTGGTGCTACTGTAGCCAGGAAAGCCTGCATGTGTCATTGACAGGATAGGGGACCTGTTAGAGGACACTATGCTCTCAAACATGGAGCCAGCCATGATCACAGGTCTAAAAATTATTTGTATTGAGTTAATATGGAGTTTAAAAAAGTCTAAGTAAACTAAGTAGCTCTAGGCAGACAAGTACAAATAAAAGCTGATCCTAATTTCTGTGACTAGCCATGAAAGAAGAACAATTTGCCAGGAAATGCTGATAATTCCAGAGTGAGGATTCTAGGAAAGACAAAAAGACTTTAACCCAAAAATGGTGTGGGAGAGAGGGAGAGAGAGAGAGAGAGAGAGAGAGAGAGAGAGAGAGAGAGAGAGAGCTTCCTTCAAATGAAAACACCACACACCATGAAATCTGTTCCAATCACTGGTGTGACTTCAGCATACAGTATTTCCTGAAATGTCCTCCAGTTTCTGGAGTCGCACCAGAGACTGGCACAGGGCTTTTCGCAAAAGTAAGTTAAAGGAAGAAATTCAAATTAAATGCTGACAAAAATGATTTCATATGTTGTTGAACTGGAATTTTATTTCTCAGAAGCCAGAAAGCATGAGAAACTCTCACCTATATGAAAGAAATGTTCCATCAGAATCCGAAGTATGATGCAGTCTTCCATTCTCATTTGACATATCTAGGAAGATAAAGGGAGGTTTTTAGCAGGTTAAAGGAGAGTGGCATGGATGTACAGAAGTACCAGCTCTTTGCACAGTAAGATTGGACCACTGGGAGTTGAATCAACCCTGATGCAATCTGTCTCTCAAAATGTATGGATTAAGTTCATTAATGTGAAGGGAAAAAATACAGAGGAGATGCACTGGTTGAGCCCCAACTTTGAAGGGTCTATCAGCTGGTTTACACATGCATGGACATCACTTAACGACTAGGCAAGAAGTGATAATCAAAGAAACTAAATTTTGACACAAATTCAGCTATAAGACACCAAGACATGTGTGTGTGAACCATTCATAAATTTCTTAGGCATCCAAGGAAAGGCATGATTTAGTGCAATTTACGTAAAATCCAAGATATAAAATTAGACCCCAAAGTGTGGTTGTGGTGCCATGCAGTAGAATCCCATATCGACATGATATCTATCATACCACTTTAAACAGCTATGGCTTCCCATGAAGAATTCTGGGAAATTTAGTTTGCTAAGGGTGCTGGAAGAACCCTATTCTACTTACGGAGCTACAATTTCCAGAGTTCCATGGGAAGAGGGGTTAATTCTTAAACCATGCTGCAAACTGTAGCTCTGGGAGAGAAATAGGGGTCTCCTAACCATTCTCGGCCCCTTAGTAAACTACATTTCCAAGGGTTCTTGGGGGTTCTTGACAGAAGGAGCCCGGGTCTACCCAGAAATAAGCCCCACTGAGTGAAATGGGACTTATTCCTATAGGTTAACACTCTATTTCCCAATAAACTGAGTTTTATATTCCTGATCAGCTCTCTATCCGATAAGCACAGTCGTACCTTGGTTTTCGAACAGCTTAGTGCTCAAACGTTTTGGCTCCCGAACGCTGCAAACCCGGAAGTGACTGTTCCGGTTTGCAAACTATTTTTGGAAGCCAAACGTCCGACGGGGCTTTCGATTGGCTGCAGGAGCTTCCTGCAGCCAATCTGAAGCCGCACTTTGGTTTTGGAAGTCGAATGGACTTCCGGAATGGATTCCGTTCAACTTCCAAGGTACGACTGTGTCTAATTGCTTATCTTCTGCCAAAAATACAAGGGCTTCTTGATGCAGGCATGAGCAGTGAAATCTTGTGGGCACAAGATATAATGGTACTGCCTCCATGAATAGGGATTAGAGTAGTCACTATTATATGTTTCTGGTCTGCCAACACCAATACCTTGTTATGAGATTGCCATGCATGTTCTTCTGAATGCCAATTAATATACTGTGGCATGCAATTCTAGCCATGGGATACAGAATCACATGCAGAAATGTGCAATGTTTTATGATACATATGTTAAAATTGAAGTGATTTCCGCAGTTGCAGTTGCTTAGAAGTGCTGCAATCATGTCAATTACCATATGGTGAAAGCGTGTAGCGCACACACACTTATCCACATACTTTGGTGCTTAAATATGGGATCATGCAGAGAAAGAAATGATATTCATTTATTTAAGCTAAGATTAGATTTGACCACTCTTTCGGCTAAGACTAGATATGACCGCACTTTGTAACGCTATACAGTGGCTGGCTGACAATATCTGTACAAATGGAAAGTATGAGAAAAGGGATTTTGCTTTGAATGACAAAATGTTTTGTAGTTCAAATTTCTATCTTCCCAGCCTATAAATAAAATGATGCATTACTGCTAAGAAACTAGAACTGCATTAAATCATGTTTTCATGGTTAATGCTTGGTAATAATCACCCCCGGTTTCTGCTCTAAAGACTAAATCATATGCATATATATATTTAAAAGTGCATAATTTGTGATCTCTGAGAAGAAAAAAGTAATAGAGAAGAATTTGCTTACATTATGAAGTTACAAATTGCAGTAGCATATTTTTAAAATACCACATACTTTTATTTTAGCATATTTAAAGCTTAATAATTTAATGATTTATTCAGCTTTAATTTATACCTTCAAAACACTCTGAGATGCCACTGGAGATCATAACAGTGGTCCTGGTTAAGTCAAATAATAATTAGAGCTTTCACTTTAAAGATGAGATTATTTTTTAATTATTGAGTGAAGTACTTGAGGTACCATACTTATATAATTACACTACTCATTAAATGGTTATTGAAAGCTGAAATGTAATTTTAATGACAGCTACCTATTTTTCTTTGCACACTTTGTAGATGACAGATCAGTCAAGAATACTGGTTTGCTCAAAATTTCTTGCAGCTGCAGTAGAGCTTTCAGGTGTAGAACAATTAGGCTGTGCTTATTTTAAAACTTTTTTTAAAAAAAATGCTCTCTCAATTAAGCGGTATTTTTATAAAGTGCAGAAATAGTGAGGAAAATAAATTGCCATCAAAGATGGTAAAGAAGATTCTGGTAAGTGGATATTTTTTCCCTCTCTGTAGCAACAGTAAACATGATATTCAAATGTGGTTGCTAATATGTACTGCTTTTGAATCATGGCCTTTAGAAGAAAATTGCTGAGGTCACAAGGTAGGGTATAAATTCAATTAACAACAACTTGGAGGCCAGAATACACATATTATTAGAATATAGCACATTTACTAATTTTAAAAAAATCAGCAATAATGATAACAGATATTTCCCTCAAAATATATCACCCACCAAAAAATAAAAAAATAAGACAGTGGTGCCAAATATAAAAAGCTTCAATATACAACACTATTCCATATACTGTAATATGTCCCGTGATTTTTACCTCTTTATATAATACTACTAACATAGTAGTAAGGAGACCCTTTATGTAACAGAGTTTGATTTTTTTTAAAGACTTATCTAAGATAAATAATGTCGCTGTTTACAGAATGCTTTTCCACCATTTCAAAGATAAGAATACAATGCAAAATTAATGTTTTCTTTTTTGTTGTAAAAAAACAAACAGAGAAGTAAATTTATTTCATTAACAGTATTAAAGAAAAGATTTCTGGGTTTGCTGTATGGGAAAAAGGCATTTAAGTTTAGAGAAGGGAGCAACTGCTTTGTTCCTCCAATCCCCCTGTTGAAATTAATTATAGCAAATGTTTATGAAAACATCTGTTCCATACAGTTATAAATTCTTAATTTTAGTACGGACAATTTCAGGTTCTTCCAGTTTTGAAGCAGTACAGAAACAATTTCAGGGTATACAGAAAACAGACAGTTTTTACTCCTGAAGCTCATGTGTATGAAATCTGCAGAATTTGAGCATCTCTTTAAAAGAAACCCCACACAAAACAGAGTGAGTCTTTTTCAAAGGCTACAACAAATGAAAATATCGCCATTTGATGAACGCAGTAAGATAGAAACTAAAGCTTGATTTAGTTAAAAAATGTAACTTTTGCTAAATTATGCAAGCGACCAAGTACATATTTGAAAGATCTGCGTCAAACATACTTTGATAAATTTGATAGCTATCCGGTTGTTAAAGAAGATAATACACTTGATATTGCTTGTACATGACAACAGAGGGTGCTAGAGAGTTTAAGATCAATAAGATCCTGTGCCATAAGCGCTCCTTTTGGACTTTTTACATAACACCCTTGCAACTACAGTGTTAAATTCAATTTACACCAACTAAGCTTTTAAAATGATTAAATGGAGCAAGCTCGAAGCAGTGTACAGAAACTGAATATAATGCCTTCAGCTAAAGAATTAAGTGCACTGCACTTCTGATATTTATAAAATAATTATTAGGCTGCAAAAAATTGAAGTACATTACACTCCAAAGGAGTTGCTGAAGTTTCCCAAAGTGAAAATGCAAAATATATTTCAGAATTTTAAAAGGGGGAAAAATCATTTAAGTGATTACTGTAGTGTAATCTGTAAAGACAACGGTTTGCTGCTGTTGGAAGTTTAAATCTTATCTTATTTGCTAATGGAAAAAACACAAGCTATTAATAATCAGGACCCCATGACATCATGGAAACGTTGCAATTCTACATGAAAACAAACACAGATATAATCAAGTACTAAAGTTTAAGGCAGGTTTTCAGTAACATAGCATTAAATTCATATAAGACAGCACTGTATTTGAATACTGCAAAGTTTGAAAGCTACAAGCAAGGCAACTGTAGTGAGATATATATATATATATATATATATATATATATATATATATAGGCACCATATATATATATATGGGCATGAGTTTCATGCTCATTACAAATCCAAAATCACTCTACAGTGCATGTCTGGCAGTCCTAGCTACAGATGCCCATTTCTCTTCCAGTTCAAATCTACTGGGCAGCGGCAGCAGCGGCAGCAGCGGCAGCAGCGGCAGCAGCGGCAGCAGCGGCAGCAGCGGCAGCAGCGGCAGCAGCGGCAGCAGAGAAGAATGGCTTGGAGGCCTCCAGAATGCAAAGAGGAAGAACTTTCAGTGGGATTGAGTTCTTATTAAGGACCCTCAGAAACTTCATTTCCCAGGGGCCTGAGGCCTTAGGTTCTGATGCAGCGTTCTAGGGTGTAATAAAAACTCTGGCTCCAGCCATCCTTATTGCCTCCTTAAATTTGAGGGGTTTGTGAAGGGGGTTGCAAGTCTTCGAGGTCCACAGAGGGGTATGGCTGGTTTAGGTCGTGCTGCAAACGAAGACATTAGGAGTATGGCTGGAGATGAACTTGGTTATTTCGTGGGGCAAATAATTCAGTTTAACTAAGTTCATTCTGCACGAAGATTTGGAGGGGGGAGCTGCCCATCAATGTGTACTATGGATAATTTTTTGATTGGAGGGGAACAATTCCTTCTCAAAAGCTAACACAAAACTACTTTTTGAGCCACCCAAAAGCCCAAACAGCAATATAGGTATTTTACAATTTAAAACAGTGCTGAAGTGAAATGCCGTGTGTGGGAGGCGGTGAGGCTGCCTGAAACAAAAAGCGGGTGAAAATATTTGCACCTTCATGCTTTAGTGCGGCAACACTTGCTTCTCGATCTATAGACGCCTTGTCATAGTGGTTGGTTCCTGCAATAGTTTTTTTGGGGGGTGGGAATCAAAACTAACAAACGTACAACAAACTTTAAAAACAGAACACATGGCTGAAGTTCACTTCTTGAAATACAGTCTGCTTTTCATAACAAAAAGGTAGAAGTTCAGCTTCTAGCTTACTCTGTGAATGAAAAATTGGTCTTGACTAACTCAGTTAAGACAGTTAATATCTTCATTTGCACAATTTTAAGTAAAATATGTTTTCATCAAGCACTACTGCAGCACACACTGAGAAGCTGAAAAACCTGGATCATTATGGTAATTGTGTCAAGCAAGAAGACAATGGCTGCAATTCTATACACACTTACCTGGGAGTAAGCCTAAGTGCATTCAATGGTGCTTACTTCTATTGTAGACATGCCTAGGGTCACACTGTAAGCATGTGAACTATGAGCTGCCGTTGTAAAAAAACAAAAAACAAAAAAAATTTCTTTGTAAGGAGCTGCTATTAGTGCAGTGCAAATTAGAGTAAACAAGGGTGCACGGCAGTTTGTGGAAATTTTCCTTTGAAAAATACATAAAATTGGAGGCAATTGATAACCAACAAATAGTGAAGTGTTTACAAAGGAGCTGGGGCCTGATCTGAAAACAAACAAACTTTTCTGGCAGAGTACTAATGTGTAATATTATTGTAATAAAAATAAAATCAAAATTAAATATGAAATAAATGCTCAAAGTGTATAAATGCCTCTACTCCTCTGACTGTTATCATGTCCCCCTTCCAAAAGGATTAAAAAAAATCAATTTTGGGAGAGAGAGTAAAAGATGCCAGAGGGTCACCTGTCCTGCTGGAAATGCTACACAGATTGTCAGTGCCTACTGGGGAATAAAGAGGCTCAGAGTCTGGTCCATAGTTCCCTAGGAGGAACAAACACATTGAGTGTTATTTGCCACCATATGGGCAGCCTACCACAGCCCACCAATCTTCATTGGAGCTCTTTGGTACTCCAAGTTGAGGTATTTTTGTTCCTGGAGATGGGGTCAAGGTAGCAGCTGGTCAAGAGCTGGGTGTTCAAGCAAAATGGAGTCAGTAGACCTGCATGAGGTGTACTGCTCTCACCTCAATTATGCTTGCAACCATTTGAGCAGGAGTGTCCTTATAACCTGAGCACTGCTGCCTTCAGTTCTCACCCAATCTTTAATTTTATTGAATTCATGAAAATGAAAATAAACGTTATATAGATATGAATAATTCCCTTGTTAAAATTGCCAAATGCATTTTGACAGTATGCATTCATACTGCAGCTTAATTCATACTGGAGCATTCTTCAGCAGTTTAATTGATCTTGAATGTCAACTTCAGACCACACAGTCAGGGTTTTCTATATCATAAATTCAAATTTGTAATATCAAATTTAAAAAATCTCTTTTTAACAGGTTCTGTTTTAACACACTACAGATAAAGACTCTCAGCATACTTTAGTATGTACGGTATATATAAAACATGCCTTTACCCAAGATTTCTTCAGTCTTGTAAAAAAATAAAATTAAATCACATCATTTAGCTGCTTATACAACAGACCCTCTGCTTGACAAGGTCTTCTTCCCTGCCATAGGTTCACATGACTGTATTCAATTCAATTTCAGCTTGGAAATCCAGAATAGTTCTAGCTAACCCAAGTCAGAGGCTCTTGGAACTAATTCATGTAATGCTAAACCATAAAGTAAAGGTAAAGGGACCCCTGACCATTAGGTCCAGTAGTGGCCGACTCTGGGGTTGCGGCGCTCATCTCACTTTATTGGCCAAGGGAGCCGGCGTACAGCTTCCAGGTCATGTGGCAAGCATGACTAAGCCGATAAGGTAAAGGTAAAGGTAAAGGTAAAGGTACCCCTGCCCGTACGGGCCAGTCGTGTCCGACTCTAGGGTTGTGCGCCTATCTCACTTAAGAGGCCAGGGGCCAGCGCTGTCCGGAGACACTTCCGGGTCACGTGGCCAGCGTGACGAAGATGCTCTGGCGAGCCAGCACCAGCGCAGCACACGGAAACGCCGTTTACCTTCCTGGTATAAAGCGGTACCTATTTATCTACTTGCACTTATGGGTGCTTTCGAACTGCTAGGTGGGCAGGAGCTGGGACCGAAGACGGGAGCTCACCCCGCCGCGGGGATTCGAACCACCGACCATACGATCGGCAAGTCCTAGGCACTGAGGTTTTACCCACAGCGCCACCCGCGTCCCATGACTAAGCCAATAGTTTAGTCTAAATCCTTAAGTCTTTATTCCTTTGGTGCAGTACCTCCCATTCCATACTCTTATAAAGAATTAAAGACAAACTGTTTTGGGCTCAATTTGAAACAGGCACTGCCAAATCAAGCTATTGTCCATTGATCCTACCCTGCCACTAAGTAGAGGTAGCAATAGGGAAGGAAGGGAAGAATGGAGGCTGTGAAGGGAACTCAATATGACCAGACACAAATCTAAAGCACTTTGAGCTCACCTAATACTGGGATGACACTTACGGAACACCCCCAGTTCCAAATTGGCTGCCAATGCTAGACAAACTACCTGACCAGACCCTTCCTTCTGAAAAATTATTCCATTATCTTATTTTACCTTCACAACTTGGCTACTTTAAAATATGGAATGTATTTCTTTAAAAATACAAAAGTTGCTAATGCCAAAAGAGGTACTCATAAAAGCAAATGAAATGAAATAAACAATAACATATTAAGCAAACAATAGCAAGTTAATACAGACCATACAATAAAAAGCAGATAAGGTTTAATACCATTTGAAATTATCAGAATTAATTATGTTTTGATAACTTTGTTATTATCATAGGAATGATTTGAATTTTAGATGTAATATTCTTAACAATATTTACATATTGAGTGAAGTTTTGAATTTTATTGTAACAATATGATATTGTAAAACTTACACATTAGTGTTCTATTATCAATTTTGGGGAAATATTTTACCCTAACTTCTAGGCAACTGTTGTTTTCTTTTAAATCAATTCTTCTGCCAAATCCACATACTGTTTTTTAAATGCGGAGGGTTTTAAATAGTCATTTATAGACATTGAAAGGGCAGCTTTTGCAAGGGAAACTCAAAATAAAATTGGGTGCGCATGCAGACGGTAGCCTGTGCCCCTCTGGATCTCAGCCTAAATCTGCAGCAGCTGAAGCTAGAAGAATTGTTAAGTGGGAAAGCAAAATTGACATATAGATGTGCAAAATGACAGCTTGTTTGACGGGAGGAAAAATCTAACACAGAGAAGCTGCTGAGACTTCACACGGCTAAAGGAGAAAACATACTACAAGGGCAGAGTGACACAACTTTCTACAAACATTCAATAAGGCGTGTTCTAACATACTTACCCAAAATCTATAATTATTTCTGGATTGATAATTTGCTATTTTAGCAGAAATATCCTTTTGTTGTTGTTCTAATAGCTTCCTATGCATCCCCCCCCCCCCGAATACAAGACTAGCAAGGCAGCCTAATGCATGATAACCTAGAACCACCACTCTTCCGTGGGTTAGATGCAGGGTAACAGTACAGTGGTACCTTGGTTTAAGAACAGCTTAGTTTATGAACAACTTGGATTAAGAACACTGGAAAGCCGGAAGTAGGTGTTTTGGTTTGTCAACTTTGCCTTGGAATAAGAACATGTTTCGCTTCCTGTTGAGTGTGTTCCATTTGTAAATTGAGTCCTCCACTGCTATGGGAAAGCACACCTTGGTTTAAGAATGCTTTGGTTTAAGAACAGACTTCCGGAACAGATTAAGTTCGTAAACCAAGGTACCATTGTACAATCTTATACATGTCTACTCAGAACTAAGACAAATTTAGTCAAATGGGGCTTAATCCCAGGTATGTGTGTGGAAATTCTGGGAAATATCTTAAATTAGAACTGTAAAACAAGTATGGAAAGAGTATAGTTTCCTCAATTTATTACAACAGCAAAATTTGATCAGAGAACTGTGAATTTTAGATTCAGTGCACTAAGCCCTCCTCACTGCAGACATGCATAATTACAAGTGGAATTTTCAGGCAGTATCTACCTGAAATCTGGCTTCCAATATATTAATCAGAAAAGAAAGCAAAATACAAGGTATTGAAAACTTCTTATAGAAATATATATCGTTATCTTTGTGTCCCGCTGTACTCCAGCTGTGTTAAACAGTCCCCTGCTTTAAGACGTGAACCCATTTCAACTGGACTTTCAGAGTGGCTTGGATCCGAATAAAATCAGCATACAGATGACACGGTGCTCTAAATCTCCTTAAGACCGCTCCCCAATGGCTTCATATAAACGTTGAATAGCACTAGAGGCAAAATAGCACCCTGCAGCACACAGCGTTCCAACTACAAAGATGCTGAAGCATGCTACTCTCTGAAATGGACCTCCTAAGCAGGAGCACCACCACAATAAAACAGTGCCCACTCACTCCAACTAATGGAAGAGACAATGGAAGTATGCCATGGCTTATGCTATCAAGAGCCATTAAGAGATGAAGCAGGAGCCATAGGGTCATACTTCCCTTTTCCTTCTCCAGAAACCAGACCCTAGTAACCTCTAGGTGAGATTACTCTAACTTGCTATTTAAAAAGCCTCACAGGGCCTGCTGCTTGCTTCTTTTATTCAGGAACATCTGAAGATGAACATACAAAATGCCTTTAAAGTAGGGTTAAAATATAATATTTATTAATTTGTTAGGTTAAAAAAATTAAAATATTTTTATAGTCTAAAATAGTACCCCCAGTTAATTGGGAAGCAGGTTAATTTTTAAAATTATTTTTAATATAATGCTTACCAAAATTATAGATGGTGAGGAACATCTTTCAAAAGAAGCTTTCCATCATTCAATTATACATTGTGTAATGTTGAAACAAAGTTTGTTGTTTTCTTTAAAATTACTATTTTTCATGTGCAAATTTAATCAATTAACAGATTAACTGACTAAAACTCATATAATTAATCAACTAAGATTTATTTAATTAAGTGGCAGCTCTACTTTTTAATTTTGTTGATTTTCCCCCCTTGCTGTATGTTAATATTTTAATTTACAATATTAATAAATGTGGTTGCCTTAAACTTTAAAGCTATTATTTGTTATTTTTAATAAGTTACCTTAAGAACTAAATTCAGTTCAAAGACTGCTAAGAAAATTAATAAATAAACTTTGGCTCTGTCAAATTAATTAGGTTAGAATCAATCCTAGTGTCTGGTCTGCTGTAGACAATGTGTGCATGATAGAAATGATATGCTCATCATCAAACCTACACAAATGTTGCCCAACCTAATGAATCATCTGAGTAAGCAAGACAGTTAAACATTTCAAAAATTCATCTGGGACCCGAACTGATCTGCCATTCTGATAATTGGTGGTTAGCTAGGAAGGAAACATGAGATGTGTGTATTACTGCATAGTTTGTAACTCTAACATAAAGTGTTTTTGTACACATTTATTCTGATTCAGCAGTTCCCTGCCACAAAGCTGTGTCACTCCCAAGGTCTTCCCCATTAACTGCAAGAAACGGGTGGGGGGGTACAAAACTGCCTGTCCTTTAAATTAATCAGGATACCAACTCACGCTGAAAATTTGTTTGCTCACCTACAAAGATTCCCTTGTCCTCACTGCTCCATCGTTCAATATATAGCTCTCAACAATAGAATGATCTGTCAATTTCACTTCTCTCTGTTTCTCTTTTTCCCAATCTTAAATTAAATTATCCACATTTTGCAGCTATTTGTGATTTTTAAAAAAATCCTTATGAAAATTCATCAGCATTTTAGTGTGATTTTCCTCAAATAAGCACTTTATATGCAATTTTGACCAATGTACACATTTTGCTAACTATTTTTACTAGTACAGTGGTACCTCAGGTTACATACGCTTCAGGTTACATACACTTCAGGTTACAGACTCTGCTAACCCAGAAATAGTACCTCACGTTAAGAACTTTGCTTCAGGATGAGAACAGAAATCACGCGGTGGCAGCAGGAGGCCCCATTAGCTAAAGTGGTGCTTCAGGTTAAGAACAGTTTCAGGTTAAGAACGGACCTCCGGAACGAATTAAGTACTTAAGCTGAGGTACCACTGTATTACTTTTGTCTAGTAACAACAACAACTTTATTATTTATATGTTGCCCATTTGACAGATTTCCAGAACTCTGGTAGTGGCATGAGACCAGACCAAACTGGAAGCAGTTCCTATGTCAAAGAGATATGCTTGGATCCTATAGTAACAGGAGATTTGAATGGGGGAAATAGTTCAGTGGCAGAGCATCTACTTTACATGCAGAAAGTCACAGGTCCAATCCTCAGCATCTCCAGGTAGAGACCCCTGTTTGAAATCAGGAGAGCTGCTGCCAGTCAGTATAAACAATATTGAGCTAGATGGATCAGATGAAAGGAGGACAAATCATAGAGAGCAGGAAGAGGGACATCAGTATATTTTATCCACAGGAATAAAGAGATTCTAGCCACCATGGACATTTGCATTGAGAATAAGAAAGAACTTCCTAACTAAAAGAACAGTAGCACAAAAACTGTTAGCGAGTTTTTCACATTTGCTTTCCTGCAGCAGATGTTGGCCAGACATCTGTCAGGTAGGTTTTAGACCACTAAGACTCTTAGGCTTGCTGAGCAGAAGGTTGGCAGTTCGAATCCATGTGACGGGGTGAGCTCCCGTTGCTCTGTCCCAGCTTCTGCCAACCTAGCAGTTCGAAAGCACACCAGTGCGAGTAGGTAAATAGGTATCACAGCAGTGGGAAGGTAAATGGCATTTCTGTGTGCTTTGGCACTTGTCACAGTGTTCTGTTGTGCCAGAAGTGGTTTAGTCATGCTGGCCACATGACCTGGAAAGCTTTCTGTGGACAAACAACAGTCCCCCTGGCCAGAAAAGCAAGATGAGTGCCGCACCCCAGTCGCCTTTGACTGGACTTAACCGTCCAGGGGTTTTTTGTTGTTGTTGTTTAGTCATTTAGTCGTGTCCGACTCTTCATGACCCCATGGACCAGAGCACGCCAGGCACTCCTGTTTTCCAATGCCTCCCGCAGTTTGGTCAAACTCATGCTGGTAGCTTCAAGAACACTGTCCAACCATCTCGTCCTCTGTTGTCCCCTTCTCCTTGTGCCCTCAATCTTTCCCAACATCAGGGTCTTTTCCAGGGAGTCTTCTCTTCTTATGAGGTGGCCAAAGTATTGGAGCCTCAGCTTCAGGATCTGTCCTTCCAGTGAGCACTCAGGGCTGATTTCCTTAAGAACGGAGAGGTTTGATCTTCTTGCAGTCCATGGGACTCTCAAGAGTCTCCTCCAACAGCATAATTCAAAAGCATCTTCGGCAATCAGCCTTCTTTATGGTCCAGCTCTCACTTCCATACATCACTACCTGGAGCAGGAACCAGCAAGCCACTCCAGTATCCCTGCCAAGAAAACTCCATGGACAAAGACAAACAGCGGTCTTTTACCTTTTACCTTTAAGATGTTTCTGAGCAATGAGACTTACAACATGTCCCACTGGATCTTTTCCATTATAATGATTTGGTGAAGAGATCTATGTATGGAAGTGGTGTAGAGAAGATTTCCGTCACTAAGAAAGTAATTTAGCAATGTGGCCAGTAAAATCTAATAGTGTTAAAAGAGGCAACCTTGGAAATTCAGGATAAGCATATATTTTTTTGCTGTTCCAAGACACAGCCAGAAACAGAACAAGAGTATGATGAAACCAACATATTACTTCTTGCGTAAAGGGCTTAAATATAAACCAGCTATAAATAGAGTGTTCATACTGCAATACCATGCATGAGCCTTGAGAGAATTTCAATATTTACTTACAAAGGTCTGCCTCAGGATCTCTAGCTATATTTTACATGGTACCTATGCATCAGTACAGTGATCATTTTGCAGACAAAATCAATTTCCTAACAGAAATATTTATCCTAATGATAGAATGTCTATATGCCACCCAGCTATACTTTACACAGAACTGAGCTCCCTCAGGCATTCTTCCGTGCCAATGCTAATTTTTTATCTGTTAGAAAGTTCCCTTAAGCTTCTTTTAACATCTAGTGGACATGGCTTCATAAAATTTAATGCTGTTCATTAACCCCAAGCACTTAACTTTGCACAGTAATGTCAGGCATCTGACTTTTCAGTGCATGAAAAATCCAACTGGGAATTGTTTGAGAGATATAAATTACAAATTATCTATTTAGCATAAAATAAGGCAAAAGAATCAATTGGTAAATCAAGATTATTTTAGGGGTGGGGAAACAAGAATTCTGACATTCAGTCTAAACAAATAGTTTCACACAAAATCGTGATGAATTTACATTAGAATAAAAATTACAGTTACAATCAAATCCCCTACTCTACCTAGATGGTCCATGTAGCACATGCCATTTAAATCTTTTAATATTCTTAAAATACATTGAGTTCTGATACTTCTATAAATAATTAGAAATACTGCAATTTGATAAACCTTTTATTAAAAAGATGTTTTGTAAGGGGCAATAAGGAAGTTTGTTTTAGTGAAAATCAGTTCTCTTGGTGGTGTTGTGCAAGACATGTTAGGCATTCTGAAGACATAAAGCTATTAAATTTTGATGTTTTACTCTAGCATGGGCTGACCTCTGGTAGAACTTCCTCTTTAGTGAAAACAAGTGGAGATGTGAGATCATACGTGGAAAGAAAGTATTCACCATTTCCCCCAGCTGCCAATAATCTTAATTTAAGATTGAAGCTGCTGGAATTGTTGTTGTTGTTGTTACCTATCCCTTACCTCTCAAGGCTGTGAAAATAGCTTAAAAACAGTTCAAAACAACACAGAAAGCTAGTTTTTACTAAGTCAGATCATTGATCTAGCTAGCTCAGTATTGTCTATGCTGATTGGCAGCTACATTCTAGGGTTGAAACAGCTTTTCCTAGCCATATCTAAAAACGTTGGGTATTGAACCTGGAATATTCTGCATACAAAGCATGTGAAGTGCCACTGAGCTACACAAACTTCCTTTTAACCAGATCTTGGTCACATCTGTTTTAGTTATTTAAAGTATTTATAGCCTGCTGCTCATTACAAAAAAGAAAAGAAAAGCATCCTAGGGCAGGTTACAAAATTTAATCCTTAAAACATAATCAAGCAAAAAATGAAATAAAACAAAACAGCAATAAAACAGTAAAAAAATTATCAGGGCAAATTAGCAATTTGTGTACTATCTACTTATAAAGATGGACAGAGGCTGCTATATTCTTGTTGCAAAAGCGTTTCAGAAAACTGTTACAGAACACTGTCACCTGAAGAATTTAATACTACCCTATACCTCACCAATTAAAAAGTTTTGGGGAAAACCTTAACAACTCATACACATTAAGATAAAACTATATGATCATATGGGCAAAATATGTTTACACATCATTTCAACACAGAATCCTAGAACTGAACGGGACCACGAGAGTCATCTAGCCCAATCTTTTGCCCAACCTGGGGCTGGAACCCACAACCCTGAGATTAAGAGTCTCAAGCTCTACCAACTGAGCTACGATTCAGGGCTATGTAAAAACAATCTTCCTACAAAGATGGCTCTACACTTGTGTTCCAGGAGGAGGCCATCTTCCCTACAGACAGTTCAATTCATCTTACAAGTGACAGTCACACACGCACACAGATGTGAAGGAAAGATTTACAAAGTTATTGAAACTTTTTAACAAGTAAAGTGCATCTTTACTTAGCTACACCAGAATGAGGAATAAAGGGGTTTACATATGTTCCAATTCTAAACCTATCAATCAAACCCATGTTATTCCTTTGGGAGCTTATTTACATGCATATTTATCAGCCTCACATGCTAATTCCCTGCTGTTTTATGCCTGCGAGGCATGTTTATGAGTCATAATTGTTGATCTCATTTGATGTATTTCACTGAAGTAAGACATTATTCAGTTATGTGGCCTAATGTCAATGAATTACGATGACCTGATCTTCCAAATGCAACTTGCTCTTTAATTTTTATTAGAGCATAACTTATGCAGATGAAAAAAATATATTAAAATGGAAGATCAGATGAACCTGCAGTTGTGTTAGTTCACCAGCCTGTCCTGATGCAATTCTTCCTTCAGTCTCTGTCCAAATGGACAGTCTGTCACCTTTAAAACCTCCCTTTGGAATAATGCTAATTTTATTTTTTTATTTTAAAATCTGATGTAAATGTCTATGAGAGAGAGAACACACACATACCTTAACTCTACTGTTTTCTGAAGACTTCATTTTGCACGAAGCATATTTTTAGAACCTCCCCCATGAGTTTTGAACATCTGATGTTAGCAGCAGTGGCACAGTACCTTTTCTCTTTTTCCGCGTCATACTCACCAAAAATGCCGTTCCAGGCAATTGTCTGGGAGCCAAGCATGGGTTCTTAAATTACTTTTGTTGCGCAGGAGTTTCTGCAATCCTTCTTCTTGCAATGCACGGGTAATATAAAAGCCCCAAACCATGTGAGATGACAGCCTTAACAGAGCTCTTCTGTATGCTGACACCAAAACAATTTCTGGAATGTTGATATTGGAGAGGGAAGAAGTCACTGGTGGGCTTTTCCCCATGCGTGGTCCAGGACTTTTCACATTATTTCCATCAGTGCACAGGAACAGCCATGCAGTGGCTCCTTTGCCACTGGACGTAAGTATGAACTATGGTCTAGAGATTTGGTTTCTTTTTAGAATCAAGTGGGGTATAAATTTTATGAAATAAATAATAATAAAAATAATTAGTCCACAATTCAGAATTGAGAGGCAATAGAATCTGAAAATGCTAAGAGTGAAGTGTAGAGCTAGTTTAGGCTTCAGGTTGTCCTGCACAAACAGAATACCTAGCACATGCTGGTATGTTAGTTTTCTGCTTTGAAATGATCCCTTTTTAAAATTTAGGGGGAAATGTTTTTTTTGGGGGGGGAATGCCATTTGCAGTCCATCCTGCCACTTCATTCTCACTTCATTCTGCTGCATATGTGGTCCTGGTCTAAGTTGTACAGAATAAGGTGGCCAAATTCTGATTCATGCTACTTCAGACAGAAAATGGGAAATCACATTTCTGAATACCATAGTTCCTCACATAAAATTCTCCTTCCACACAGAAAACTATCACATCTTGGTTTAAAACAGTCCGGGAGCTTTTACTTGCGTTCTAGAATATAAGTACCAACCACAATGTGAAGTAATTGACAATTTTACAACCTCATTCTGCAGAACTTGTAGCTCTGCTTCTGCCCTGTGAATGTGGTGGTCCTGCATCTTGCCAACAGTAATGCCTAAAAGTTGCTATTGGTGCTAAATTAAGTGCCCAGTGTCACCTCAAACACTTACAATGTACACTCTGAAATTAGTTATAAATATACCTGCAAAGACAACATATCTATTTATGTATTGCATGTAATGTGTAGGGACACATAACCCTGAAACTATCTTTACCCAACTTTCCACTATATTTTCCATTTTCCATTTTCCGATTTTCCATTTTCCATTATCAACAGATGTTTATAATGGTGCTGCTCAAGGACATCCTGTACTGAAACAGAAGGTCACTGTACCCCCATGTGCTAAGCTAGAAATTTGGCATTGAAAGCAGAGGGGCAAGATGACAGTTGAGGGGGCAGGGAGGTTGTGGAATGATGACAGACTGTCCCAAGTGGGGAGGCGGAGAAGTAGAAGTCTGCACATTACGAATCAGTAATTGTGGATTTAAATAAAAGAAAGTGCATGTGAAAATACTTTGCATAATCAAGTTACATCTGAAAATGATTTACTGGAATGGGCCACGATCCAGAGATACCTATGCCCAAAGCCCCATTCAACAGATGGCTAGCGTTTTCAGCTTTGACTACACCAATCACCCGCTGGAAGCAGGCCTAGTCCCACCATCTTTCCACCTTTCCAAATAGGTGATCAGCACCATCTGTTCACTACTGACCACAAGTCTTTGATCCAGCAACAAGAATGGTGTGTGCAGCCACCCACCCACCCCACCATGCCCAATTGGCATGATGGAGTACTACCTATATATTTTTATTAGCAATGTTTATAAAATAAAGTGAAGTCGTAATTAATACACCACCTATGCAGAACATATTATACATCAATCTAGCAATAAGGGGGAAAGGGCAAAGAAAAAGTAAATGCAAAGTTTTGGAATTACCATAATTAAAACATTACCAGTTCTGCGTAATTCAGTGCACTGGAATACTGAGATATAAGGAAAAATATGGTTTGTGTGTATCCAATCTGTAAACTCCAAAGGAAGTTAAACTTTTCTCTATTTTTACTAATACTGCTTTTTCTAATTATTTAATTGTTGTTTTAAACTGAATGATTATGGAAAAAGATGTGTTTGCCACTTCATTTCTTTTATAAAGGTCTTATAGTTATTTCTGTTTACTTTTTAATTCAAAAATTTAAGAGGTTTGTTAAGAAGGGGGAGGAATCATAAATCTGTCCATTAGTAGGCATTTCTACCTTGCGCTCAGATGAATTCTCATCAAATTTGATTTGCTGACTGGTGGCCAGAACAGATGTTATCTTAATGGAAGAGAGAAGAAAATTAAGTGTGTTGAGCCACTGAGCCACTTCTGAATTTCTATGGCTCAGTTTGTAGTCCTTCTAAGTTGGAAAATATTAGCATGTTCTTTTCACAATGATCTATTAAGTCCACACCTAAGACTGTATGAATGACATTTTATTTTTCTTTTATTTAGTATATGGCATATGGTATTGGAAACTGAATGGCAGTGTACTTAGAGTCTAACTATATGCAATTGTGTTTTATAATAGAGGTTACTGTCAAACAAATATTAAAATGGGGAGCAGAGAGCATCTTCTGTGCAGAGAAGAACAGGCATAAGGGGACTGCTGAACCCGTCTACAATTTCCCTCTCCCTTGGCTGCTCCCTGAGATTGGATGCAAATCCTCCTGGGAGAAATTCAGTTCTGATGTGCACATTTTTGTGGGGGTTCAGGCATAGCAAGCACTCTGGCCTCACACATTTGGACCTGCCTGCATTTTCTAAACAAAAATGGTTGCCACTCTCTCATACGCTTGTTTGGCATGAACATATTCTTAACATGTGGGATTGTGTTGCCATCATATCTCATTAGACTTTTGAGCTTCTAATTTTCCCATAAAATAGGCACCACCACCCAGTCCAGCACTTCTGATTTTTACACAGTGATTCATGGGAGCAGGGTCTTGCTGATACATTTCAACACAGAAGATTCTGCTCATGGCATGAAGTCTTCCTGGTCACTCATATGAACTGGAAAGTAGCTACTCCTGCAGACATTCATGTGCAGACAGTAGCCCCAGAGAACTTCAGACTGGGTCTATCATCTTTCTGCTGCCAAAACCAAACTAGAGACTTCAACAACATAGCACATTTAAATGAGTAGAGCTCTTTATAGAGAAATACATAACTGCAGTCAAAATTCAAACAACCAAAACTTTGCTGTAAACAAGAATTTGATCTACCGGTTTTTATCTTGTGATGCTTCGTTATGTATTTTGTTAGTGTGTGTATGTGTAGAGAGAGAGAGAGAGAGAGAGTACAATTGTAAGCTCACCTTGGAAGCATGAATGAATTCTTAGATTAATAAGCATGAATGATAAAACTGTGAAAGATTTAATACTGTAAGAACAACTGCTAAAGACCAATGTTTGGGTGACCAAATGGTTCTCATCTTTCCTTTCCAACTGTTGTTTGTCCTTGTGCATGTTAAGGGAGTCTTAAAAGTTCCACAAATCTTAACAGAAAAAAATATACTATTATACTATTATGTTGCTAGCCATATATTTCACACACAGAGAGCTTTACTTTTCTCTTCCTAATTTTAATTGTATAGATTTCTAGATCGGAGAAGCAAAACCATCATGAAGTAGAATGGGAACAGTAATTAAGTAAACTTAAGTAATCCAACCTTTCATCCCCTGGCCTTTTCCTTACATGAAATACAACTGTTAGAAATTTCCCAATTAATTGTACAGAAATTTCTTTATAGCCATTAGCTCAGATAACAAACTAGTCCAAGAGGTCTGCTCTGGGAGTCACTGAAAAACATGATGATGTGCAGGCAAGTGACAGTTCCATTATGACTTAACGGAGGAGTCCTCACCTTTTTGGGGCCATGGCTGTGGGTACCACAAAATGCTCATGTCACAGAAGAAAACTGGCACTGCTCAGACAATCTACAGCTGTCCCAATACAGAAAAGAAAGGACTCCTGCCCCAAAAAGCAACTCCCACCCGCCAAAAGACAAAAATCCTAACCTCCTAACTTTAAAAAAAATGTTAAAAATTGGGATGGGTAGGGAAATATTGGAAGCCGCCAACAGAGGTGTATGAAAGGATCCTGTTTGGGAACTCAGTCTTAACATAGAAGGTTTCTTGGTTTCCTTGATAACACAGTGCCTCAGCTATATACAGTAAGCTTCTTGGGGAACTGACCTCCACAAGCAGAACAGGATTTCCTTTCTATTGCAGCCCCCACCCCCAAAATCTGCACAGGAGGTTGGGGTTGGGAGAACCTCTAAAATAATTTGGAGGGCACTAGAAGCATCAGTGACAGAGGGATAAGGGAAATCCCTATCATGTGCCCTTGTGCAACAATGGCTATTGCCCACCGTTTTCATTTTAATACTTTATTATCACCTTGCTTGTAAAAAAAAAACAAAAGTAGAGAATGATTTACATTGGGGTATTTTACACTAAAATTGTACCCAATTATTTTGCATTTTTTGTACCCAATTATTTGCAACCTGGAGAATATGCGGGGCCTGTGAGCAAGTCCTGTTCGCTAGCCTGAAAGTTTCAACTCAAGAACCTGGTACAAAACTTTTATAACAAACTGCAGTGATAAACATCTGTCCAGGCCTCACCCTGCTGCAATTTGTTCTTCAAGACTGAAACAACATCTTATTAAATACATATGATGCCCATTTCACATAGGGGTCCTGTACTACAAACAGAAAAGCAGATGCACATGTGCTACATGAATTGCTCAGGGTAAAAACCAAAACCCTTTTTGAATCTGAAGATTTGATTGCAACATTGGCATGGGAATCTGCTGCTCAAAAGAAACACACACACTTCATAAATCCCACTGGACAAACTAGTGTCTAAGAATGAACTGTGTGCTGGGAAATTCCCACATCAAATCTCATCACAGATATAAGGGACTTGTTGGACTTTAGGCACCTTCCCCGCCCTCTGTACAATATATGAAAATAAAAATAAGGTAGTTATCAATAAAGTGTTATATAAATACTAAATATGGCAAGTAGTCAACACTGTTCTTTCCCAGCCTTAACTTTTTAAAAGCTCCAATTCAATGCTTTCCAGCAGAGCATACTCCTATATTTAATAAAACTCTTACTGTTTTTGACTTAATCATTCACAGCTCAAAAACTATGTTGGCATGCAAACTTAAATTTTCACATTTACACATCACTTTGAACCATAGTTAAAATAAACTTAATGTTAGTGCACAACCTGCTTGTGAAATCGTGGTTGCTTTGCTTCTTCCCTGCTCGCTATCCCTATCACTGTGCTGGAAAACAAGCCTTGGTCTGGCTTAAGTGTTACATCTGAATCTGGTCTTCTGAATTGTTTCTCCAGAAACCAGGAAGAGTAATCCAAGAACAAACATTGGTTACTAGTGGTTTCTTTGGAGAGAAATAAACCACGACCCCAGGCCTTGGACATAATGCTAAGCTGGACGAGTTTATCTCCTGGCAGTGTGGAAGGAGGAGGGAGGGAGTAAAGCGACCATAATTACAGCAGTGTGTATAAGCATGCTGCCCATTCTCATTAAACCAAAGTTTATTTAAACTGTGGTTCCAAGTGGTGTGTGAACTAAGCTAATGTAACATATCTGAATAGCAACTCATTTATTTTTGCAAAAATTTTCAGTATGAAAATACATTTGATGGAAATACAGTTCCATCATTTCCATGGTGCACAAGAGGAATGCAGAAGGACATTTTAAACAAATATTGGCACACCTGATAAAATTAGTCGTGTTTGAAAATGCATTGCTTTAAATGCCCATTTTACTGCTTTTAGTAGAAACTTTGCAATTGTTCTGAATGGGTTTGTGATTTTGCCTCATACAGAATGATGGGAAAGAAGATAATCAGAAATTACTTTCATGGCATTATATCGCAGGGCGTTCCTGGTCAACAACTTCAGCTGATGCTCCCCCGAAAAAAACTCAACAACTTAGATGGGTAGATCACTGCCAGTGTTTTTTATAGTGGGAGTAGATCACAGTCTCTTGAAAGCTGGACATGCCTGCATTATATGAATTAAATGTTGTAGATATTTATTATTTTTAAAAAGGAAATCAAGGCAACTCACAATGTACTCGTTCTACAGTTCATATAAATGTTGTAAAAGAGCAAAACCAAAATGCTGGAGATTCTTTATTAATGTATTCCAGACTAAACAGCTGAATTGTTGTCACTTAAAAAGAACTCTTATGAATGGAGAGCCACATTCAACTATTTAAACAAGGTAACCAAGATTCAACTTTTGATTCCAGAATTTTAAACAATTCTAGGTTCACACTATGTTATCCCTTTACCCTCAAGTTTGTCAACATCAGCTAATTGGCTTTTGTTAAACATGGGTATTTCTTTTTAGGGAGATTAAAGAATCTATTAGAACAGTACAAACCCAAGTAGAGGTGAAAACTATTCAGTGTGGCTATTTCACTTCATTACCAGCTATGTTGTTTAAATTGATACAAATGGTCTCCTTCTGTTTCTGACTGTCGGCTTGTCTGATTAGTCCAACTAATTGTTCGGGCTCGGGAAGATCTCCTATATCTAAATAGAAGATGTGCAGTTTGTAACCTGCTTAATTCGCCTTATGTCCTGCATGGCCCTCAGTATGGTGTTCATTAAAGTATCAGCTGTTTTGTTTGTAGAAATGGCAGTATAAGCACAGGCATATTTTTCTTTGTTAAAAAGGCCAGATTGTCCATAAATAATACACACTGTGTTGAAAAAGGCAAAAAAATCATCAGGTACATATGAAGGTATTTTTAAATGTCCCCAAGTAACACCTCCTCCTACAGCTATACCGAAGACAATGACAGCAATTATATTATATGTATTAGATGACAGAGGTTTAGGACAGAATGAAGCCAACTGGTCCAAATGTTGACATTTGTACTGCAACTTAACATTTAAATGACAAATCTAGAAAGCCTGAGTGTACACACACATTAGGCTTTCTGCTTAGTTCTCCACCCTTCTCCAAACTGGCTGCTGTACTGAAGTGGATTAGCAATTCAGCACTATGTTATTAATGGGTAAACAAAGAAGAAATATATGTTTTCTCAGTATTTCTCTCCATCCAAGCTTCATTCCAGCATTACAGTGGTTATTTTTCTGTACCTGCATATTTTGTACCAGCTCCTGCCAACACAGCAGTTTGAAAGCATACCAGCACAAGTAGATAAATAGGTACTGCTGCGGTGGGAAGGTAAATGGTATTTCCATACGCTCTGACACTCATCATGGTGTCCCATGCGCCAGAAGCGGTTTAGTCACACTGGCCACATGACCCGGAAAAGCTGTCTGTGGACAAACGTCGGCTCCCCTGGCCTGAAAGCGAATATGAGTGCCGCACCCCATAGTTGAATTCAACTGGACTTAACCACCCAGGGGTCCTTTACGTTAACTTTACTTGAGTTATTTATTTCTTTTAATTTTTTAAAAATATTTTTTTATAGAAGAATAAACAACCTAACAAAATCTAACAATAAAAAGCTAAATCAATAAAATGACAGTAAAACAACACAATTACAATAGCAGGGGAAGCCAGAAGCCTTTCTTAGCAGCCAACGAAAGCTTGGATGAAGAAGGGTATTTTAAATTGCTGGTGTAGGAACCCAATAGTCAGTGCCTGCCTGATCTCCAGGGGAGATCATTCCACAAGGTATGTACCACTGTGTGGTGGACAACTGCAGGCTGCGGTACAGTGAACAGGTCCACCACAAATCGCTGTGGCTGGGCTGGTCAATACAGGAGAAGATATTCTTTCAGACAACCTGGTTCTGAGCTGTTTGGGGCCTTATAGCTCAGTATTAAAACCTTATACTTGGCTTGATAGTTAACTGGCAGCCACTGCAGTTCTTTCAGAACAGATATTAAACTGAATGCATTTAGGAACTTACCTGCCATTTTCTGCACCAACCTTAAGGGTAGCTCCACAAATGGAGGTTTCTTAGAAAACCACTTCAGGATTTTTTAAAAACTAGTTTTCAATATATGCACAGATCATTAGCTAATTGCTAGAGTGGGTCATAAAAAGCAGGATATTCAAAGTCGGTCTTAAGCTCCTTATCAGAGATATTTGAGACACTGTCAAAGCGGCAAAGTTCCAGGTAATACTGGGGCACAGACTTGCTTAAATTGGCATATATATATATATATATATATATATATAGTGAATTATAGTGTAATTCTTGGAAAAAAAATAACAGTGATGCTCATTGTGTTTAATGCTCTATCCAAAAAAGAACACTGTATATGGAAATATTAAAGTGATTACAAGACAAGAGGACAACACTGATTAAGAAGCAAGTGACAGGGACAATTATTACAAGACATAAGTGGAAAAGTGATATGCCAATGGCCTTTGTCACTACAGATCTGTAGCTGTTCAAGTAAAAGCAAACTACACAGAAGCTATTATTAATAAATGACTATTAAAAGCTTGCTAAGTAAGCATCTGGTGTTGGAAGCAGCAGAAGAAAGCTTTGCTGCTATTTAGAGGGAATAAAATATGGCAGACTGGATAAGTTTCAGCAATGAATGTTCTACACAGCCTGAATTGTTCATCACCATTAGCATCCTATTCCAGATAATATTTTTGAATGATATCCTAAACACCTGCCAAAGCATTATAATTTCCTGTTTTGCTCAGCATCTATCTACATAGTTGGCTATAACACTTAGTTATTTCTAACCACCACATGATGCAAGGAAATACACCTACCAACATTTGTACCTGGGGTGCTGAAATTATTTATAAAGCATCCACATGGAAGCATGTTCTAATATTCAAAAGGAAAAGCACACATGAAAATAAAGAGTGACAGAAAGACAGGCACGCACACATTGTTCAAGAAGCTAAAGATACCATTATTACAAGACAAAAGTTTAGAAGTGATACACCAATCGTCTTTTCTACACCTCTGGTGTATCACTAAAGCAACACACAGTCTGAGAAGCTTCCATGGAGACTCACCCAGAGATGATCAAATCTGAGATATTTACTGGAATACTCCCAGTGACTGTTATTGATTTCTTGGCTACTCTTGAAAAAGCAATGTCGGCAGTATTTCTACCATTGCTTATAGTTGGGACAGCCAATATGGTGCCCTCCAAATCAATTGTGGCACTGGTAATTGCTATTTTTTGGCCCAGTTGAAGAGGTGCTTCCCTTTGAAGGGATGCCAACCCTGTGCCCCCTTGACACACAATGTGAGATTTTGCAATGGAGCTGTCAGTGCGTATCAACACGTGGAATGGTGCTGAAGCTGTGCAAAGTGGACCAAAGCCAACCTGGCTGCCCGCAACTTGAGCCAATTGATGGATCACCTTTTTTCGGTTGCGGTCCAAACCCCTTGCACATATTGACCTTGAAAATGCCCCCCCCCCCATCCTTGGAGGAATCTACAGGGTATGATCATCAAGAGATGTGGAGCAAGATAAGGGCTGTTCAATCGTGGAATGGACTCTCTTTCAGAGGTTGGCTGGCCATCTGTCATAGATGCTTTGAGATTCCTGCAGTGCAGTGTTGAACTAGATGGCTCTCAGGATCCCTTCCAGCTCTACAATTCTATGATTCTATGCTATGAGTATGCTGATGACACCCAACACTATTTCACCTTGTCAACTGAGCCAAGTGAGGTTGTACCAGTCCTGAATAGTCCCTGGATGCAGTGGTGGGCTGGATGAAGGTCAATAAAGTGAGAATGATTCCAGTCTGTAGGTGCTTCTCATGCTCAGATATTAGACATATAGCCTGCAGGTTTATTGTTTTACTATGGGTTATAGTTTTAATAATCATATATGTGTAAACCAACCTGAGATTAGTTATGATAAAGGATAGCATAGAAACGTACTGAATAAATGAATGATATTCTGGGGATGCTCCGAGATCCAACAGTGTCACTGGAGGCAGCTATAGTTGTTCCTGAATAGTGACAGACTTGCTACCATGATTCATTAATTCCTATAATGCAATGATCTCTTCGTTACAGAGCACATCCTGCCCCTTGATATTGAATTCCTGAGTTGCAACATTTGGGCTAGGAAAATTACATAAAGTCCACTCCACCCCTAATATCTGCTGCATACCTTATTTTAAATAATAGCATAAAACTGAGATGATGAATCTTGGATGCATATGGCACTAAATTAAAATGCAGTCTGTGTTTCACTGTAAAAAAGCCATGAAGATGAAATGGATGCTTTATATAAAATATTTACATATAGAACGTAAAAATGTACTATGGTTGGTAACCTTTATGACTTTGGGGAACCATGTATTTACATATCTCTATCTTCGCATGTGCGTATCTGTGTGTTGTGTATATATTTTTAACAGTTGACAGCTGTTTTAGAGCATACAGAGAAGCCAAGCTGAATGAGGGCCTTGATTACTTCAAGATTAGCTATCTTAAGTTTCTATTCATTTTAAGTGTTGTTAGTGCGAAGAGTCATTAGTCACTTCCTTGTCTCATAGAACATCAGCATACATTTACATTGTTAATGAACATTTGGGGTAAATGAATTAATGGCACTTTTAAACATCAATTCAATACTAATAACTTTGTATGTTGCAGCAATGTTAAGGTTCAGATAAAAACTATAAAGTCTTCTGTGTCTAGGTAACTAATTGCTCAAGGCACGCACACATGCGCACGCACGCACACACACACAAAGTACAACTGATTAAAAATACTTCCCAAAGATGTTAAAAATCATGGTTAAGAACTAACATTTTATTCTATACTATTAATTGATGTAGGCTGAGAAAAACCAAGCAATCATGAACTTTAAAATGTTTCATTAAAATAGCTTCCTAGTATGTCCAAACTTTTAAATATGAATGATACATTCTGTTGGACTAGTGTAATGTAAAATATTTGGATAACCAAATATTTGAGTAACGGTGAACATAATTTACATATAAGCACATTAATTTTTGAAGACACATTGAATTATTAAGATCACTGATTTTTGATAAGCCAGATATGAACAACAAGGCATGAACAACAAGGCATTTGATTATCATAACATTTCCCCTATTTTTGTGCCCTCGGGGAAGGAACAAGTAGGATAATTCTATCATAATTTCAAAATGTACTTACAGCGGTAGTGGGCTTGTATGGTGGGACCAAGCCACTCTCCTGACACCAGCATAACTGCTGTTTTCCTGGGCAGGGCTATGAGGGTGTACTGGATGAGCCAGTGCTGGCACTCCAACTGGGGCATCTGTGCAGCCCCAACCTCAGCTATGCCTCTGAGCAACAATGATGCTGGTGAATGGAAGGCCAGCTCTGTGGCTCTGCTCCCCTGCATTACCTGCTAAATAATGCCAACAAAGGTCCATATAGTTAAATGGTTTTCCCAGTACAGTGGTGCCTCGCAAGACGAAATTAATCCGTTCTGCGAGTCTCTTCGTCTTGTGGTTTCTTCGTCTTGCGAAGCACGGCTATTAGCGGCTTAGCGGCTATTAACGGCTTAGCGGCTTTAAGAAAAAGGAAACAAACTTGCAAGAACTCGCAAGACGTTTCGTCTTGCGAAGCAAGCCCATAGGGAAATTCGTCTTGCGGAACGACTCAAAAAACGGAAAACTCTTTCGTCTAGCGAGTTTTTCGTCTTGCGAGGCATTCGTCTTGCGGGGCACCACTGTAGTGATGTATGAAAGTGAGAGCTGGACCATAAAGAAGGCTGATCACCGAAGAATTGATGTGTTTGAATTATGGTGCTGGAGGAGACTATTGAGAATCCCATGGACTGCAAGAAGATCAAACCTATCCATTCTTAAGGAAATCAGCCCTGAGTGCTCACTGGAAGGACAGATCCTGAAGCTGAGGTGCCAGTACTTTGGCCACCTCATGAGAAGACTCCCTGGAAAAGACCCTGATGCTGGGTAAGATTGAGGGCACAAGGAACAAGGAAAAGGGGACGACAGAGGACAAGATGGTTGGATAGTGTGAGTTTGACCAAGCTGCGGGAGGCAGTGGAAGACAGGAGTGCCTGGTGTGCTCTGGTCCATGGGGTCACAAAGAGACATGACTAAATGACTAAACAACAACAAATAGCCACAATTATTAAGACCCACATTTGTCCACATTCAGCAACAGAGGCTGAGATCCAACATAGCATAAGTGGGCATCCACTCACACAATGGGGCTTCTCCTTCATTTCCTACTCCATGAAGCAAATTCTGAGAGCACACAGGGGGTTGGAGGGGGAGAAGAGAATTAAAAGTCCTATTACACAAGTAGCCTTTGTATGTTGTGCAGAGTATCTGAAAAGGATGCCTATGCACATTTAGCTACACTTGCATGGACACTCCTTTCCAATGCTTCACTGTAATGTGCTGAGGTCAGGGGGCCAGCCACACTGAGATTGAGTCTCGGGGTGTGTGGTCCTGCTTACCCCTCTAAGTATTGTATATGTATGGGCAGAGCATCTGAAGAACCAAATAGTAGTCAGTAATAGCAGATAAGTAGGAGGTTCAACTAACAAACTTGCATCATTCAAGGTACTATATTTTCATTGCACTTCTATTACATTTCACCTTCAATTCTGAAAATCTGTGGCCTGAAAATAAATAGTATGCCAATATATCACCATAAATCTAGGTGTGTGGCCACATCAACCTGACCAAATATTATGATCCTTATGGGTCCACTTTCAGGAATGAGGTGAGAGTGAGAGCCTTTTCAGCTGTGGCTTACTATCTCCATGTCCTTGCTGGAATCATCTCTGTTGAACTTAAGAGACTGAAATTACTTCCTTTCTCTTCAGTGTTTTTCCCCTGCCCCTCTACATCTTACAGTGTGTTTTTACTACTGCAAGCATTTTAACTGTTTTTGTTTTTATTCTTTCACTGTGCTTTTACTTTGTTGGCGATTCCTGAGTGTTTTTAAGATGTAGTATACAATATTGTTTAGCTTGAGAAACAAATGAACATCACACACAATATATTAGGACAGGAGTGTCAAAGTTGACAGCTTTGATTAACAATTAAAGGTACAAGGAGATTGGAAAGTTCTGCTTGGATTGTGTTAACAATGCCAAATTCAAATTTAATAGGGAATTGCTAAATCTTATTTTACCGAATGAATTACAAAAGCACGAAGAAAACCAAATGAATAATAGGAAACATAAAATAACGACCAGGTTTTGGTAATAAGAAATCTGGAGGGGGGGGGAGTTAAAGAGCTCGTATTTACATGATTCCTATAGTGGATTTCAATATCACTGTTTTGTTTATGATAAGAAAAGATAAGAGGGAATTAAACATTTGACTACTGTTTCAGTATGAAAATAGCTGAATGTTTTTGGTTTTCGTTAGGGCCAGAATGATCAACACACACAGCGAAATGTTTCTTAAAACATTTCTGTTCAGTTATGTTTTGTTTGGGGCAGGGGAGATGGAAGACATCATAAACACATAGCCATTCAAAAATTCTCATACATTTTCTAAAATGTTAAGTATAAAAATGATCAACTCACCTTCATCAGGCTTGTTCACATAACTTTGCAGGGGATCAATGCCTATTTCCTGCTCTTCAGCTTGTAAAGGATGGCTAGTTTCAGTGATGGAATGGTACATATTGACACTTGGCACTTTCAATAAGTAGTAATTACCTGGGTGAATAAACAAAAACTAAAGATTAATCAAAACAGCCTCCTAATTCTATACTGCAATAAGGTACCAAAGATCTCAGAAAACTCAATATTGTTTAGCTTGTCGTCTAAACATACTATTTTCACTAGTTGAGCAGAAAGGGGGAGGAATATTGTATTATGTGTATCATCATATTTTTCCTCATGATATAAGAGGTTCTCTTAATATGTAAACTTTCTCCAGCATTCCTACAAATCTGGTGCTCTTTTCTGTTATTATAACAATGAATGTGACAATGTTTTAATGAATGGGGAAAATATATTGGATACAAAACTCTGTTGCATTCCATTCATTTTTCAGGCATGATGGGAAGCATGTGCTAAAGTTGTTTTATTTTACTTTTAATAAGTTGTTAATTTCCATTTGAACAGTGTTCTTAAAGTAAGCTAACACTTCGTGAGGAAAAAATGCCACTTTTCCTAATAGCGAACTTACTGTGCAGAGTATATTATGATTTAATATTACCTCATTTGCAATAACTGTTTATAAAAAGTTTGCTATAGCAAAGTATGGTGCCCTACAGCAGTTATTGGAATCAACTCCCATTATTCTTGAACACTAACCCATGCTGGTTGGAGCTCTGATTGAAGCTGATGAGAACTGTAGTCTAAGAACATTTGAAGGTTACCATGTTGGCTGCTATATAGGATGACAAATGGCTACCCCAATGTCAAAATAAAGAAGAAATATAATTGCCAAAGTCCTCTCTTAAAAACATTATTACAGAACTACATGCAAAAGGAACAGACAAGATTAAAGTTCCATCCAAAGTAGCAACAAAAAACCAAAAAAGGCTACTGGATAATTATTTTTACATCAAATTAAAAAAAAAAAAAGCAATGATCAATACCTATTAGCCTAACTACTCTGAATACCAAGAAATTCCTGTGATAATTTTAGTGTTTTAATTTTTAAACAGCAAAGAAAATTAAACAATTATGGTGACTCATGGGACATTTCCTAGAAAATGAGTGATTATTTTTACTGGTTTATAATGGCCTGCAAAATATTTTTCTACTTTTATGTAAAGCAATTAAACAAAATCATTACATAATACTAAAAAGGATATTGATATGTGATTTAGGAGCTACTATTCATTCAAAAATACAATCCTAAATAAATTAACTAGGGAATAAACCCTATTGAGCACAAATGGGTAAGCACGGACACATGTAAACATGTGCAGTGAGTTATAAGACCTGTTGTTTCACCTTCTCTAGACAAATAAATAAAAATTTACAACTTTATTGTAGCTGTAAAAATGTGGGTGGGGGAAAGCAGCTCAGGGATCCTCAGTTATCTGAGCAGGATGGGAGTCACAGAAGCACAGTTCCTTCCTCCATCGTTGGGATTTTATTTTTTATTGTATTTATGTCAGACCACAACCGGGGCCTTTCTCAAAGCAACAAATGAATAATATTGCATGAACTGACACCCAGTTGGAACTTGCCAAAATTTGGACTGGCATCCTTATTTGTTGCAAAAATCCACTGCTCCAGATTGGGAAAGGCAAGCCTTTAGGGATGTACAGCCACATCACCTATATTGGTACAGTGGTGCCTCGCAAGACGAAATTAATCCGTTCCGCGAGTCTCTTCGTCTTGCGGTTTTTTCGTCTTGTGAAGCACGGCTATTAGCGGCTATTAGTGGCTTAGCAGCTTAGCGGCTATTAACGGCTTAGCGGTTTAGCGACTATTAACGGCTTAGCGGCTTTAAGAAAAAGGAAACAAACTCGCAAGAACTCGCAAGACATTTCGTCTTGCGAAGCAAGCCCATAGGGAAATTCGTCTTGTGGAACGGCTCAAAAAACGCAAAACCCTTTCGTCTAGCGAGTTTTTCGTCTTGCGAGGCATTCGTCTTGCGGGGCACCACTGTACTAGAATTATTATTATTCTCTATCCTAAATATTTCTGTGAGTGTAGGCAATCTGTTGGAGCTAATAATGAAGACTAATATCCTTTTTAAACGGGATTTCTGAAAAAGTCTGTATTTAATGCCTTTCTTAAGAAAGATTAAGGTACAGCGTATGGTATATAACTCTTTCAATAAAGTAATTTAGTTCTGACCCTAGAATTATAGGCTGTAAAAGATCAAGGTGATTTACCTCAGCAATTTAGATCACCAAGGAAAAAAGGCCAATTTAAATCAATGATTTAAAGCAAAAATTCCCAATTATTATTTAGATACTTCCTAAATAAAAGTACATACTAATTGGCTGCTGTTACCATAAAAACACATTAATGGAAAACTGAATAGAGCCTTTATGCCATCTCAGAGGATACATTATAAGTTTCTATTCTTAGATAATGTAATGATCATGATCATGTCAAGCTGCATTAGAATTACACTAACAGTACAAATGTCTAGATATAATTTCCAGGTGAAAGACCAATGGAAACATTGGTTTGGATCCATCTTTCCCCTCTCTAAGTAAAATGCACTTCTGTTTACAAGCAGAGAGCTCTGGTTTTCTCAAAAACTCTTATCAGAGAATAGAGGAACTTTCCAGAGTGTAATCAATGCACCATGGTGGACCGCAACCATGAAAGGCAAAGGATGTATGGATGGAAGTACTTTCTATTTATATAAACAATCATATTGCATGGATCTATTTGTCATTTTCCTGACAACCATCTCTGTCTACCTTCAGAATTTGCATACTTATAGTATTGCTCCAGAGTAAGAGCTAGTTTTTTGCTAGCCTAAAGCAAACAACAACCACAAAAACAAGATGGAATTTGTGGGCCAATGCCCAGCAGACTGGGGGCCACCAGGGTGGGGGGTGGAGGTGTACAAGGAGTGGAAATGCCACAACACCAGCTTGGGATCGAAACGCTTACAACTTTATTGATTACAGATGTAAGTTGGCTTTGACATAGGCATTTGGTATGTATCCTGAATCAGCCAACCCTGTTGCTGGCTGATAATTCCATTGGGGTCGATCCTAGGATTAAGGACCACCACCCCCATGATGCAAATCAAATAGGGCAATCCCACAAAGTCTCAATTTGGGGGTACAGTGGTACCTTCGCTGTCAAACTTAACCCGCTCCGGGAGTCCGTTCGACTCCCTAAATGGTTCAAAAACCAAGGCGCAACTTCCGATTGGCTGCAGGAGTTTCCTGCACTCAATCGGAAGCCGCGTTGGACATTCAGCTTCTGTAAAATGCACATAAACCGGAACACTCACTTCTGGGTTTGCAGCGTTTGGGAGCCAATTTGTTCGGGAGCAAAGCCGTTCGACAACCAAGGTACCATTGTATTCTCTGGCTTGTTAGCCCCGTTTGGGCTTTTGGACAGAACCCTACCCTTGGACCCCTTTACCAGGGTACCCTGAATTTGATACTAGATCAGAGGGTGGGGCACACCCAGCCATGCATCCAACCCCTTAGCTTAGACTAAGTATCCAACCCAATGCCTTTTTTTTCACCAAAAGTTCTGACACTTACTGTGAGGAAGGCAAAAAGCCCCAGACAGGGCCAATTTGTCTGCAGGCAAATTCCTCCCTGGCCCAAAATATTAATTTCACAGCATTAATTAATGCTGACTTATTAATTCCACTGCAAGGACATACATGTGCTATGCCCGCTTACCTCCGGGTAGAGCCAATAACATACAAGGTGGGTGGGTGCAATGTCCAATTCTGACTGTGTCTCATGCTTGCAGTGCAGCCAGCTTTTATGCTGTGATGGTGGACCTGAAAGAAGAATGGCCCCCACAGGTCCATCGCCAGACCATCGTCCACTCAAGGGTAATAACTGGCCCATTTGAATTTAAAGATTTGACGGACAACCAGCCAGCCCCCCAACCGGATGTGTTCAACAGTGACATCAGCCGGCCACGTGGACTGTCGGCATCTGGGGGTCAATAGGCCAGCTGGCTCAGCCCCAGCTGGATCGTCTCCCTCTCAGCCTTGCTGCTGCGGAGATATATCGACCTCTGGCTCCGACGTAAATCAGCGACTCAAGCCTGCTGACTTTAGTACACTTTACTTAGCAGAGTAAACTGCACAACAGAAGAGGCTTGAGGCTGTAGATACATATTAAAACTACGGATTTATTGTACATAAATCAGGACCAAAAAACATGTCGTCTCTCCTTGCCATCTTCTTGGAGCGACACACAAAACAAATGCAATACAGAGTAGAAGTTCCACTCACGGGGCCCAGCAGTCTGTGCTGGAATGTAAACAGGCATGTGACATGTAACAATCCCACATAACTGCAACAAAAGGTGGAATGGAATTTCCCAACACGGACAAGATTTTTCTCCCCTGCCGCCTGTAAGTGGTCTTTTATTACACTCAACCTGCATGACACTTAGACCTTAGTGGAAAAAAGCCTGATCTCCTTACAGAAACGTATTCCCCACTAAAATTGAAGCCCAGCAAATTTATTTCTTAGTGGACATATAACGGTAATAAATGCTTCCTGTTTCACAAAGGGATGCTTACAGCGTGATGTGTTCAATAAACTGTAGTATCACACAAATATTAAATATAGAAAACAAATACATTTTGTTTTATTCATTCAATATATTTACAGTTCACTTTTCTACCACTAAAAAGCGCACATATATATATTACAATTGCAGAACTACAGTAGACTTACTGCAAATTTGTTTTTATTCTTATAAATATTGCAAGGTAATTGCAATTAGATATTTCACTAATCTACATATCATTTGAAAACTTATCTGTAACATGTTTTTCACAGTAATTAGTTTTATGGGTTTGACTAAGCATTTGTATTATTTGTTTTTAAAAATATATTATTAAAATTGTTGACAATTTGCCTTTCCTCTCGAAATCTCAGCAAACAAGGCATATTAAAATTAATATCATTAAACAATTGAAAGCACCCAATAAATGCCAATTAGCAACACAGATCATAGTAGCAGAAACATGAAGGCCACCTAATCAGGACCGACTGAAAGATCTTTTGATGAATGCCAACTGTGGCTGATGTTGAAAAACCAAAAAAGGAGGGCAACAAACCTTTCTAAGGATGAGATTCAACATCTCAATGGTATAGAAGAGGTGGCCCTGCCTTCACACCACCCTTTGTACTCTAAGGACTACAATTCTTATTATCCCTGGTGATTGGTCATACCGGTTGGGGTAAAAAATCACATAGAGGGCGTTACATTGGCTATCTCTGTATAGTGGCAGAATTTCTGAATGAATTTCTGGACACTTTCCAAAAGAAGGCCCAATTATTACAACAGTCAAATCTAAATGCAACTTGGGCAAGAATCACCACAGCCAAGCCATTTTTATTATTGGAAATAGTTCTGAACCAAAATTTAAAAAAATCGGATTATTCAAGACACTGTATCTAAATACACTTTTACTAATTTGGAAAAATAATTGTTCTGCAGATGCCTATTACGAAAACATCTGGTGCTGAGAACAGAGAAAGACTTGCTTTTGACTGAATGTACATTAAAAATGTCACCTTACCTTTAAGATCAAACAGATCACAGCAGTCTAAAATTCAATCTGGTGTCACACACACACACACACACACACCACCACCACCACCACCACACTTTGTATTAGATTTCCCCAATAAATAGATGCTTGATTCAGCAAAGTAGTGCATAAGTGCTTGGAAGTTTATTCTACATGTATATATATATATATTAAAAGAGTGAGGTCCTTTTTAAAATTTTACTACCTCAAGATTAAATAGTGAATTGGAACATGAAGAATTATCATGAAATTTCTGAAATCATAAGACTTTAATCCTAAACCTACTTATCTGGAAACAGAGAATTTTTCAGAATTCTCACTCAATAACATCATGCTTCATAGGCGCTCAACCTAGGAACAATCTAGTGATATTACAAGTTTGATTCTGAAAGCTGCTAGAAATTCTGTTTCAAAAGGATTTATATAGTTTCCATAGAAGCACAATAATGTCCCTTAAAATAAGTTACTGATATATCTATTTAGAGCACAAAATGTATTCAAAAGAGCCACATGCACAAATATCACAATTCGAGAGAAGAGAATTTATGTATTAAAGTTAAATGTGCTGCTTTTACCACCTCTTGCAGGTCCTCAGTGACAGTTCTACTTTCACTAATTAATGACTGAAACCTAAGACAGATTCTTGAAGAATGGCCCTGGTTGGCGTAACTCTGTCAAAATAACTTCAGATCAGTAAATGTAGGCCAAGCTTTACAATTCCTGACAATGAGTGTGAAAAAGATAAATATGAGAAAAAATTGGGCCACCTATGAACAATTAGTAAAAGAGATGGAGAACCAATGGAAGCTAAAGCCACATGAAGATGTAAAATGTATGTTGAATGATTGGCTGCATTATCGTCAAGTTAATGAAATGTTTAAAGAAGATAAAAACAAAAATGGATTTTGATATACAAAATCAAGATTTGAATTGGAATTATTAAATAACAGAGTTAAAATATTACCTAAAATGTATAAATTACTATTGGGATGGCATTTGAAAGATGAGGAAGTTAAATTGGTTATGATTCATTGGGCCAAAGATATTGGTACAAATAGAGGATTGGGAAAAATTATGGAAAGAGGGAATAAAATTTACTGCTTGCAGTGCATTGAAAGAAAACATTATGAAAATGATGTACAGGTGGTATATAACACCAGTGAAGTTACCTAAAATGTACAAAACAGATAACAAATGTTGGAAATGTAAAGAAAAGGAGGGTACTTTTTACCAAATGTGGTGGGAATGTAAGAAAGTGAAGGACTTCTAGGAAATTTTATAATGGAAAAAAAAATGCTGAAATATACATTTGTTAAAAAACCAGAAGCCCTTCTACTGGGTATTGTGGGTACAGAAATTCGTATGAATGATAAAAAAATGTTTTTATATGAGATAACTGCAGCAAGGATATTGTTAGCCCAAAGATGGAAGCAAGAAGAAATGCCAGCTAAAGAAGAGTGGCAAGAGAAATTGATGAACTATGCTGAGATGGCAAGATTAACTGCGAAAATTCAGAACCAGAAGGACCAGACTTTTCTAAAGGAATGGAAGAAGCTTTCGACGTATTTGGAAAGCAACTGTAACCAATTGACATCACTTGTAGGGTTAAAAGAAGATTTGTAAGGAGTAATATATAAATTATTGTGAAAAGAATTAAGAATAGGTATTAAGATTTGAATTTATAGCAATAACTGTAGTAAAAAAAATGCATAATTAGAAAGGATTTTAGAAAACCATCAGTTGAGGTTGAAGGAAGTCTTAGGCTGTGATAGCCAAAGACTTTGAAATGATGTTTAAAAGGATGATATGCTGAAAAATATGTGTAAAAAACAATAAAAAATTATTCATTAAAAAAAGCAATGATACTTCTCACACATCTCATAGATTCCCTAACTGATCAGCATTGCGGGTTTAATGCTTGCTAGACTGTTCCATGTCTCTTCAAGCTTTGACCCCTGTTCTAACTTCAGGGATGCCTGTGAGAGCAAGACTTCTTCAGCTTAACTAGAAATTTCTCCTTGGCATGGCTAACGGGTTGCCTTGTGTGCTATGCATTCTCACCTGGGCTGGATGGGTACCCATTCAGAAAAGCTAATTGTATCTGCAAACTGTAAAGGGCTCCCCACTTGATTTCCAAATCACTGCACAAACAATCTGGTTTTGGCAACGTCTGTGATCCTGCAGGCCTAGTGAAACACAGCTCTCGCTACCTCATGACAGGTTGTCTCTCTTCTCCTTCTACTACCTTACTCATTTTCCTAATTTTGGTCTCTTTCAATCCTTGTATTATCCAGACCCCAGTCATTTGCATTTGTACTTTTCTATTGGTGCATATAGGCTTAAACTACAACTCTGCTAAGAGCTTGTCCACACTCTGTTAATAGGCACTCTCTCTGCTCCATCTTTTTCTAGTCTGTGTAGCAGCGTATGGTCCAAGCAGGATTAGTTTGGAAAGCCTGTGTAACTTGCTATTTTGCTTTGTTTACTGGCACTTCAAGACATCAAGCCATTTTACTCACTATCTGCCATTTTGTGTTAATATTTTAATTATAGTAACATTTGTGGTTCTTGCTAATTCCCACAGGAAAGCAAGACAGTATCGGTGGTTTTAAATTGGCTGATTTAAAATGGCAATAACCTAGAGCAGTTGCTATTGTGGCATACAATTAATTCCAGAGCCAAAGATCCTCGAAGTGTTACTTTCGTGAGCATACGTGTACATTATGGGTTTAAACATAAGCAGTGTTTTTTTCTGGGGGGACGAAGGGGGACACCCCCCCCTAAACATTTTGTGAATCTAAGTTTGGCCTCATTGAGGGGCACTGTTTCAATATGAGTAGGAAAATGAGAGTATCGCTAAACATTTTTCTTTTAGGAAAAAAGCACTGCTTGTAAGTGTGAATAGAGAGATATGCAGATCAGTTAACAGAGCCAACAACATCACAATTTCAGACATCTGAAACAGAGTGCCTATATTTCTCTTGTATCAACCTTTTAAACTATTACATATTTCTTTTAAACAAATGTTTCTGAAGCCCTACTCAGAAAATGAAGTTTCTAAAGCCTGACATTTCTCAGAGACCTCTTCTTGAGTTGTCTGGGGACCGGCTTGTAGGGAAGGGATCAAGCCCCCTCTTCTCCCGCCTCTCCCCATGTTCCACTGCTTAAAGACATTATTCCACAGCCTGACTTTGAGCCCAGCTGAGATGAGCTGCAGAGGGCGGAGGGAGATAATGCAGAGAAGAGTTTCACTCCCCTATCCCACATACTCTGTTTAGTGTGAAATGCTAAGTCTATTCTTTATAGCTGAGCCGGCAAGCTTGTACTTAGTAAACATGCATGATCCTAATCAGCACTTCATTGCTAGGGAAAGAAGAATGCTAATTACCATAGCAGAAACACATTCCTCTATATGGCTCAGTATTGCCTACACTGATTGAAGTCTCTATCCAGGTTTTCAGACAGCAGCCTTTCCCAGCCCAAGCTGGAGATGTCAAGCATTGGAACCCAAGGCCTTTTTGTACACAGAGCATGTGCTCAGCTACAGCTCTTCCTGCGCAGGCTGTTCATATGTACTTTCCTATATCACACAGAACACCTTCCTATATGATTGGAACGATAAAATTACACCAGGAAAAGCCCACGAAGAGACGGCAGAAAATGATAAATTTCGTATACAGGAGGAGGCTGAAGAGAGAATTTATAGGAATCACTGAATAATCAGCACCTGCAAAACCTTCTGAAGTCATTTTACAAAGAAGAGAAAAGAAAGAAAGAGAAGGGAAGGGAAGGGGGGGAACCCTCAATGTGAATATTCTTTTGAAGTGTTTGACTGTATCCTCTAAACAAGGAAGTTCTTATGCAGGGCAAACAAAAGGATGCACACAGGCCTGGGTGTTCTATGTGTCATAGCTTTTAGATTTGCAAGTGAACAATCCCTACTCGAAAAGTGTCTTCTTTTTAGCAACCTCCACATGGATATGATGGGCATTAACTCCCTTAGTCTCCACTACATACAGCAAGAAAAGTCATCAAGGACTGTGCTTCTTTCTTATTCACCTACCAAGCTTCTTTCATAATTCACTACCAGCCATCTGTCATTGAGGAAGTGTTTCCTTTAGATATAGGAAAAAAATGCACAATTTGACACATTTTAGATAGTGCAAAGCAAGCATGTTTTCTTTCATAAACTGTATCAGATTATAGATCATTAAAATGGAATGATGCAAATAAAAAAAAAACCTGCCTAATGCTATGAAGTTGATCAGCTGGATTCCAAAGTGATGTGCATGAGCTCATGTCACCAAATGACTTGTCGCTAGTTACTAGCAAATCTAGTGATTATGAAGTGCCGTTAATTTTCGTTCCATTTACTAAAAATTCTAGTCTTTTGAATACTGTAAGTCTGATCTTTAATACAAAATAGAGTCACATTGGGCTTTAAATAAGTTAATTAAGTATTAAAAATCAATCATGTGGAAGTCTTAATATTTAATATTGTTAGATTGTGTATCAAAGTGGTTTTATTATTTATTTACTCAAAACCTTTCCAGAATACTTCATTTTGCATCAGGGGGTCTGTATCTCACAAGATAAATGCATTTACAATGCCAAATAAATTATATATAGAACCATTTGTCTTAATACATGTCATTCAATATTAAATATCACCCATTGGTACCACCCTGAAACCTTAATCCATTTTTACCAACCACACATTTGTATTATTCAAATGTTGTCTATTAAATAGTTGTCTCTGGAGCTATAGAACAGAAGTGCATACCCTAAGAACTATCATCATAGGAGTTTTAAAACACTGCCTGCAGATTTAACTCTACATTCTTTTGTGTCTTACCAGCACTTAACACAAAGCATATAAACTTTGTGGTGAATTAAAATGTCAGGCATGAAAGATAAAATGAGTAGCTTTGAATAATCGGGGCAGGAGGGGGGAACATAACTATAGAAGCTCTGGTATGGATTTTAAAATTTTGGAATTACAATTAAAAGGAGGGAATCTAGATGAAATAATCCTGAAACTTTTAGAGCATATCAGCTCTAAAGGCCTCCTGACCACCCGGCATTTTCAGCATATCCTCATTGTAAAAATATGTACTAGCGCTCCTCTTTCAGTACGCATTATGGATCGAAGAGCCATGCCATCCATTGTCCCACAGTAAATGGGGAAGTGGATGTTGCTGGTTCACTTGTGAGGTGCTTGTCTCTCCTGCTAAACACATCACAATATTAAAAATATTGAGAAGGAGTAAACTTCTGTCTCAGTCTTATGTTTGCATATTCCAGAATCCCTCTTCTCTGGAGACTCCAGCTCTGAATCAATCTTTTAAGAAAGACCATTCCACTAGCTGCCTCCAATAAAGGGTTTTGCCCGGCACAATTCCTGTGACAGAAGGACCAGAGGCACCCAGGAATGCTCTTCAAGTCCCAGGAAAGGAAGCACCCCAAAATTCTGTGAGTCAAAATCTTGATTAAATAGAGTGACATGAGCAGGGCCTTAACTGGATAATTTCCCTCCACATAACCACAACTACCAAAAGCATTCAAACTTATCATGTATACATTTTAATACTTCTCTTTCTGAAAAAGAGAATGTACCCAGAACAAACTGGTCAGTATCCTTCCAAACAGAAGAAGCCAACTCTAAATTTGAGGGCCTGATCTAGTCCCCAATTGAAATTTTCTAGCCTATTTAAACATTGACCAAATCCAGACTCGCTTAGATTCAGCAAGGTGGCGTTGAATGTACCTTCAGATCACACCCTGATGAACCTGATTAAAATAACTTCTGTTTAGCCTGTCTGGTATGATACGCCACCTTATCAATATTGAGCTTCCTGAAATGCAATATATATATATATATATATATATATATATATATATATATACACACACCTTTAACTCCCATGTCTCTCATCTCTCCCGTTCCTTTCACACTTTGTTGTCTTCCTACTACAATCAAACTATCTAAATTTAGACTTAAGGTTCATGAGGGCATGACCTGTTCATTTATGGTGCTCTGTAAAGCACCATGCAGGCACCATGAAAAAATTCAGAATTCTTTTCCATTTTTACTTTGGGTAACAAGCACCATGCAGTGATTTGCAAAATGATTTTATAATATTTATTTCATTATTTACTATCCTCTTGATTTATTCTACAGTTGTGTTTTCTCTTCTCACAATTGTAAAAAGGTAAAGGTAAAGGTACCCCTGACCGTTAGGTCCAGCCTCAGACGACTCTGGGGTTGCGCACTCATCTCACTCTATAGGCTGAGGGAGCCGGCGTTTGTCCGCAGACAGCTTCTGGGTCATGTGGCTAGCATGACTAAGCCACTTCTGGCGAACCAGAGCAGTGCACGGAAACACCGTTTACCTTCCCGCTGGAGCGGTACTTATTTATCTACTTGCATTTTGACATGCTTTCGAACTGCTAGGTAGGCAGGAGCTAGGACTGAACAACGGGAGCTCACCCCGTCGCAGAGATTTGAACTGCCGATCTTATGATCGGCAAGCCCTAGGCTCTATGGTTTAGACCACAGTAGGAAGATGTAAATCTACATAAAATCATGATTTAAGAACCTGCTTGAATTTATGTGGATTTTTAATTTTTGCTAGAGTAGCAGAAAGTCACCAGGCATTGTGCATTTTTGTTTGGAAAAAGCTTTGGAGGCCACTTGATATCTCAGTGAGAGAACTTTTAAAACTTGTGCATTTCTAAAGAACAAATAGATCTGTGGAATCACAATGCAGAGCAAACAAGCACATCTTGTCTTCTCCAGCTCAGACAGCAAACAACTCTCTATAACTTCTAATGCAGATAGGCAGTTTGTTCTTCAGTACTGATTTTTATGGAATCTTTGCTTTGTTGTTATTTGTGCACAACAAATACAAGACAGTAATTTCATTTTTTTCCACTGAACATTAAGAAGAGTTTAAGAAGAACATCTGGCTTTTTATTTTATATAAATCTTGTAGCACCTTGTGACTAATCTTTTAAGCCCATTTTATTAAAAAAAATACAAGAGATGTAAACAAGTGATAGTCGTAAATCTCCTTGGTTTATTTTTTCTTTTGTTTTTAGGAAAGCTGTTGAAGTTTGCTTTATCATTTGAATTTTACTACCATTCTCATTCTTAAAACTACTACTGGGCCATCAAAAAGTGAGGTTTCTTGATTTTATCTACACAGGCCACTCCTGTCTGTGGCTCTATGTTCAATCAATGTGCAAAAGTTACATTTTTCCAAGGGAAGAACAACGGGCTTTATGAGTTGTGATTGGTGCATTATTTTTGTCCCTTAACATTTACAACCCTCAAGATGAAAAGAATCAGGAAAGTAAGAGGCTAAACTTATTAATGAAAGCAAATGGTAATGCAATAGTAACTACTAGCATGATGTTAGGCACACATTACTAAGTTATGTATGTTAAATCCACATTGTCCCCCTTTTAAAAAATTGACTATGGGTGTTATGTGATCTTGAATGTACATAAATTATAGAGATTCCTGCATTTTAACAAAATTAAGATGTTGAAAATCATGGCTGGAGCCAGAAGCATTGGGGTGGCCTTCGGCCTGATGCAGCATGGCTCTTTTTTTGAGCTTGCTTCGCCATCTCTCTGTCCCTTACTGAAGATGTATGTGGAGGGTTGTTTTGGCCCTTGTAACCAGCAAGTGGGCTGGTGGCAACAGCAGAAAAGCTAGATTAGCCTGGTCCTAACTAGATAAAAACCCTTTCCACTTTTTTCTGGTATTGCCAAACAACTTCCCTTCTTCTCCGCCTCCCCAAACCTATCTTTTGAATTGCAAGTCTGAAGGCACTTCGTTTGTGTAGATATATATGTCTTCTGATTAGTGTATATGCCATAGAAAACAGCTATTGTGACAGGTGGAAGGTCTCACTCCCAGTCCCCAGTTTGGGAAGGGCGTTTGGAAGTCTTCACAAACACCTTTGTCAAAACAACTTTCATATGTGCTGTAAGCTGCTCAGAGTGGCTGTGGACACCCAGCCAGATGGGCGGAGTATTAATGAGGATGATGATTAACAAGGGAAAGCAGTTCCGCCAGGGAAAGAAAGCAATACAGCCTCATGCATTTAAGGGCAGCAGCTAGCCAGTGAAAGCCTGGAAATGGTTACAGGTGAGGGAAGCCTCTTAGGTGCAGCAAAGACCAACAATTACAGAATCCAATTCTACTGGCATGTTTAGCATGCGAGTATAAAAAACAGTAGCATCTTAAAAAGCAGAGACATCACCTTGCCAACAAAGGTCCGTATAGTTAAAGCTATGGTTTTCCCAGTAGTGATGTACGGAAATGAGAGCTGGACCATAAAGAAGGCTGATCGCCGAAGAATTGATGCTTTTGAATTATGGTGCTGAAGGAGACTCTTGAGAGTCCTATGGACTGCAAGAAGATCAAACCTATCCATTCTTAAGGAAATCAGCCCTGAGCGCTCACTGGAAGGACAGATCCTGAAGCTGAGACTCCAATACTTTGGCCACCTCATGAGAAGAGAAGACTCCCTGGAAAAGACCCTGATGTTGGGAAAGATGGAGGGCACAAGGAGAAAGGGACGACAGAGGACAAGATGGTTGGATAGTGTTCTCGAAGCTGCCAGCATGAGTTTAACTAAACTGCGGGAGGCAATGGAAGACAGGAGTGCTTGGCGTGCTCTGGTCCATGGGGTCACGAAGAGTCGGACACAACTAAACGACTAAACAACAACAATAAAAGGCAGGAGCCAAGGGATTAATAGATCTAATTTCCTCACTAAAACCTTCTCCCTCCAGCTATGTCCTACAGCAGGCAAGGATAAGAACAGGGTTTGTCACAGGGGTCTTCAGCCCAGGGAGTCATTTCGGTGCTGCTAATGCAGCAAAAACAATGTGGGAGACAGCACTTATGGGTTCCTGGTCTCTGCAGTCACAGCAGGCACTGCGATTCTCCAGTGGGATTCTCCAGTGGTTTGACTTTACTGCTGGAGGTGCACTCCACTGTCTCCTGAGACAGATGGATGCCAAAACACCCCCCAAAATTTTATTTATTTATTTATTTATTTAACCTAAAAACCTCATGTTAACGTATTGTCCTTATGTGAAATTCCAACTACACATGATCACGACTTACTGGGAGTTTGAATACCAACGAAGTCTGCCTCCTTGGCTTGGTTTATACATCTTGAGTAGAAAAGTCTTTCTAAATGTCAACCCACAACGTTATAAAATTATACAGAAGGAGAAGGAAACAGGGTTTACAGTGCATATAAATATGATAGTGTATTAGCCTGCATTTAATTACCAGTTCAAACAACAACCTGATCTAACCTTTGACAAGTAAAATAAATGTTCTGAATAATTTAACCAAAGCAAACATTTGCTGTTAATGCTGGCTAATTATAGTAAGAGTTGGAGGGAGAAGGAAGGAAGGAAAATGAGTGAAATGATAATTTATACACTTGTACTGCAGTTGCCACAACTATTTCTTGAAGCCTTTGAATTTTTTTTCCTTGTGATGTTTGTATTAAGCAACAATTTAGAGATATACTTTCCTTCCTTTCCTGTACAAAGTACAAGAATATCCTCTTGAATTGCATAAATAGATGAGAACCAAGAAAGTAGGTTAAGTATGCATTATTGCTTCCTAGAAAGCTTATTTTCTTTGGTAATTAAGGAATCAACTCCAGCTCTCATTTCACTGTGTTTTATTCAGTAAAAGACTCTGTAATTGATAGTTTTTTCCTCAAATAATGTATGGAATATTTCTTCAATAACTTATGAAACTAAAGATGCCCTCATCCTCAATTTCCATTTCTTAATACAATTTATTTGCTGAAAAGGATTGTGTCCTATTACCCAGAACGCTGATGTAGCCAAAACGATTAATTAATTTTAAACCATGTGAATATATGCAGTTGCCTTATAGGGAAGCAGACTATGCTTCTATCCACAGGAAGTAGCGGCAAAAAACAATGGCATGGGAGACCTTACTGGCCTTTCTTCTGGGAAATTCAGAGAAATAAAGATTCAACATCTATCTTCTTCTCTTATGCTATTTAACCAGCCCAGACTATACAATGTCTAACACTGGGTTCTCAAGTAGAGGATTTTCCCAGCATCAATCACTTGAGATTCTTTAAGAGCTGATTGAGCCAGCTAGTTCACAAATACAAAGCAGAACTTTACCATTGAATTATGACTCTTCCCCTCTTTTCTGTATCATCTTCTTTATAATAATGGCTATGCGCTAAAACACAGAATTCAGCATCCTATGTATCTCAGCTTTCATTTTTTAAGATGTTTCAACCTGTAAGCTAAGGTAGACTTGACTTGAAAACGTATGCTCTACATCAGGTACAATAGGAAAGTAGCTACTGAGTGCAATTTTTAATGTGTACTTGTAGCCTACATTTTTCTGCTACTCCCCATAACTAAAGGATTAGCATGAACAATGGAATATAAGCAACTTTTTGAAAAGTTGCTTAAATGTAAATAATTCCAACAGGTAACAGAATTTTGCTTAAGGATCAGGTCACTTTGGAGCAGATTTTAATACATTTTTAGTGCAGAGTACATATCACAACCTGACGATTTTGAGTCAGGAATATGGGAAACTTAAAACTTGCATTTACAGTGTGCCCTATCACAAAGGCTCACTGATAATGACAGAGTAAAAATATACATATTTTTCCTAAATTAATTGGAATCATCCAAATGCAGAAAACCATTGTTTGAAGTCTTACAATTTGTAGACAAATCTCCCTTTCTTTAGCTCAGGTTAAAAAGACTTTTTACTCAAAATTTTGGGTACAGTACTCACTAAGGGAAGAAGTTCCATTAATTAGTGTCATCTTGCCGCCTGGGAATCAGAGGCGGAGCTAGCTGCTCTAGCACCTGGAGCTGTGTACATGCTAGCTAGCTGCCCCCGTGGGGGTGGGGCGAGCGTCCCGGGGGCACCGCCCACGGCGAGTGTCCCAGATGGGTGGGGCAGCAATATCAACCCCCCCATCAGGGATGACACCTGGGCCAGATCGCACCCACCGCACTCCCCTTCCTCCGCCAGTGCTGGGAGTGTCCAATGCACGATGGCATCAAGGTCAGTATGAATGTGCAGAAATTAATGGTCAACCAGAGTGTACAGCTTTCAGTGCTGGGAATTATGCCCCTAGGCCCCTAGGCTAAGCAATAAATGCCCTCATAAAGCCATGCCTTTTTGAATAAAAATTGTCTCTGAATTTTGTCAGATGGCCCTCATTTTGATAAAGATCATGGACTTACATGTGCCTGGATGCAGCTTAGTGGTTCAGTTGGGTCTCTGACTCTAATGGTTAGTATTAGGGTGGAGCAAGTTAGCTTTGTTATTTTCTATTTTGTACTCCAATTTCTGAATGTATCCTTACACTTTAAAACTTTTTCTTAACTGCCTTTTTATTGGTAAATGGTTCTTATGTCTATGCTTATAACCTCCTTAATAAAGTATCACATTTATTCTGGTGCAGTCTTGGTCCTAAATCTGATACCTGGATGCTTGGTGTACTGGGTAATTTGTGGGTTTGGGGCTCAAAAGACAGAGAGTGGACTGTTCATCTCTGGTCTTTGTGAATCCCAAGGATGTCCAGAAACAGCCTGAGTTTCCACTGGCCCAGGATGAGGGACTAATAGGGTCTGGATACAACACTCCTTGAAGGGGGTCTTTATAGGTTGACAGCACTGGGATGAGAAGCCTTTATCAATGACAGTAAAGTATTTCTGAAAATAATACCATTTGCCATCTACACAGAAACTGTCACCAATACTAGCATGTTACAATTGGCTGCCAACTGATTTAAAATGCACGCTTTCAAGTAAAATGGAAGGATAAGGGTCTAGACTATCAGAAAATAAAAGACAATCTATAAAATAATGTGCAGTTTCTAGACCAATATTCTTAGAGGATTTGTTGTGTGTATTTCATAATAAAACGTATTTTTCTATAACAACAACAACAACCATGACAACAACAACAGAACAATGTTAACTTGGAAAGCAGACTGCAAAATATTAAAGACATTTTCTGAGCACTCTTCAAAGAAGGAATCTGTCCAGATCTCATGCAAGCTAGTTTCAATACTCTAACATTAATTTATGTACATATATATTACTGAAGAGGACATGTTAATCCCCCAGTGTCTATATCTGTGAGGCATCTTAGCTCTTACTTCCTTCACTGTCACTCTTGTGTAAGTAACATACTGTGGCAACATATGAATAGTTCATAGTTCCAGCAATGAATGAATGAATGATGGCTTAAACCCTAAGTAGCAATTAAGGGTTCTGTTTCTTTACTGATCAGCTGCTGCATAGTTAGAGCAAACAAGTGTGTTTCCTGATATGCACAGTTGTCAGTTAGTGTGTGTGTGAGAGTGGGGAATCATCAGCCAAAGATATTTCCAGTTATATCTACAAGCTCCATTTCTTGTGGGTGACTATTCTAGTGGAGAAACACATTACAAGCCAAAGGCATGGAAGAGATGAGAAAGGACGTAGGGAGAGAGGGATGTATCACAGGCAAATAATGTTCTATATAGAGACTCAAAACATTTCCACTTCCACTTCTTCAAAACCGAGGCACTAACATATGGAAACACCTTGAGGCACACTAGCAGGTTGATTTTGCTTCCTATGACTTGGTTGAATGTAGACTGGCCTCTGGGTAAATTATGATGAAACCCTCAGATGAGTAAACATTTCTTTTTCTCATATACTTTTCAAGCTTTTCAGAGATGTTACTTACATAAAAATGAAAACACTGTGTGTGTTTTCAAAATGATCTAGGAGAGACTTCAGTGAAACTATTCTAAGCAGTTCTAGAGTGAGGACCAGAATATTTGTGGGTATTAATCAATGAACGGATAGTGTGTGTGTGTGTGTGTGTGTGTGTGTGTGTGTCAGAATTAGAAAAATTTCAAGTACCTGATTTCTTAGGTTCCTAAAACTCATTGTGCTCTTGGTAAATGATTTTTCTAGCCTTGGTCATATTAAAAATGGACTAAAACTTATCACAGGAAAAGGTTCAGTCAAATTTTAAAGAAAATAAATTTTGCCCACAATTACTCTCAGAATGATACCACATGATAATATACCATTGCTCAAAGGGCATTGTGCGCGAAATAAAATGGTGGCAGCCAAAAGCAAGATTTTGCTTATAAATGAAAGCAGAACTACTTTTTTTAGAAATAATATCCTCAATAAAATATATGTTCTTTTTCTATTCCCCTCCAATTTAACTTCATACAATTTCAAGTTGGACCAATTAGATTAGAATTCTATCAATTTAGATAAATGCAGATACTACCCAGTCAAACTGCAAATGAGAGACAACTGAACATAATTAATTAATTAATTAATTTTATAATGAATGATTTTAGAGTGTTGTTTGTGCTGTACTTTTGTACTGTTTTATTGTTGTTAGCCGCCCTGAGCCCGGCTTCGGCTGGGGAGGGCGGGATATAAATAAATTTTATTATTATTATTATTATTATTATTATTCAAAATCACTTTCATTTCAATTAGCACTTTATGTACAGAAGATTAAATAATTATAAAAATAATAAAGATTAGAGTTAACCAGATTAATGATTATAAATCAACAAGATAATGCTTTTTTACAGTAATTTTTTTCTTACACTTTTTATTATACAAATAAAATAATGTACACAATTTATTGGTGGGATCTAGAAGATATTAAATAAGCAACAGACAAATCTACTCTTTTGTGAGCTTATAAGAGCCTGCTAGTGACCCAGCATACTGTTCTCAAAGTGGCCGACCAGATGCCTGAATGCAACACCACTCTCCTCTCCAGCTGTTTCCAGCCACTGGTATTTAGAATAATACTGCCTCCAATAATAGAGGAATAGATAATGAACTGGTCAGTTCGGCTGATCATGCCAAAATATTGGACTCAGTCCATTTCCTCCTCCTGTTCATGCTCCCTTGTTAGCACAATGAATAGTTAGTCATGACATCCAAACTGGTAACGTATGGATTAGCTTGCTCTCCAAACCAGATTTAGAAACGACGACTCCCCCCGCCCCCAATTCTTATTTGAAGGGCAAACAAGGAATCGAGGAC